>NC_070587.1:35997025-36057025 GCF_027409825.1 Scomber japonicus | reverse complement strand
GTGTCCTCAGGTCAAGGAAGGAAGGAGGGAAGGAAGGGAGGAGGGAAGGAAGGAAGGAAGGGAGGAGGGAAGGAAGGAAGGAAGGAAGGAAAAAGGGAGGAAGGAAGGAAGGAGGGAAGGAAGGAAGGAAGGAAGGAAAGAAAGAAGGGAGGAGGGAAGGAAGGAAGGAATGAGGGAAGGAAGGAAGGAAGGAAGGAAGGAAGGACGGACACAAGGATTTTTGAAGTGTATATTTTATTGTCTTGGTATAAAATGTGTTATATGTGTGACAGTGTTTCCTCTTGGAATAAAAATAAAAGCATCTCTGTTGTTCTTATTAATCTGAAGTTGATTTTAATCAGAATGTCTCCATGACGACAGAGCAGGGGTGTCAAACATGAGGCCCGTGGGCCAGAACCGGCCCGCCAAGGGGTGCAATCCGGCCCACTTTCCTTCCTGAGTTCTTAAATTTATGAGCTGGAAACAGACGAATCCAAAGATGTGAGGAACATTAGAGGAACATTACAGGAACACATGAGGAACATTACAGGAACATTACAGGAACACATGAGGAACATTAGAGGAACACATGAGGAACATTAGAGGAACACATGAGGAACACATGAGGAACATTAGAGGAACACATGAGGAACATTAGAGGAACACATGAGGAACACATGAGGAACATTAGAGGAACACATGAGGAACACATGAGGAACATTAGAGAAACATTACAGGAACATTAGAGGAACACATGAGGAACATTACAGGAACACATGAGGAACATCAGAGGAACATTACAGGAACATTACAGGAACACATGAGGAACATTACAGGAACACATGAGGAACACATGAGGAACATTACTGGAACACATGAGGAACACATGAGGAACATTAGAGAAACATTACAGGAACATTAGAGGAACACACGAGGAACACATGAGGAACATTACAGGAACACATGAGGAACACATGAGGAAGATTAGAGGAAAATTACAGGAACATTACAGGAACATTAGAGTAACACATGAGGAACATTAGAGGAACACATGAGGAACATTAGAGGAACACATGAGGAACATTAGAGGAACATTAGAGGAACACATGAGGAACATTAGAGGAACACATGAGGAACATCAGAGGAACATTAGAGGAACATTAGAGGAACATCAGAGGAACAGCAAGGGGAGCGGTGGTGTAGTTACTGCAGGGCTCCAGCAGAGGGAGCGGTGGTGTAGTTACTGCAGGGCTCCAGTAGAGGGAGCGGTGGTGTAGTTACTGCAGGGCTCCAGCAGAGGGAGCGGTGGTGATGTAGTTACTGCAGGGCGAAAGCAGAGGGAGAGGTGGTGTAGTTACTGCAGGGCGAAAGCAGAGGGAGAGGTGGTGTAGTTACTGCAGGGCGAAAGCAGAGGGAGCTGAGAACCTCCAGTTTGTCCTTATGATGCAGAAACTTTACAACAATAGGCCTGGGTCTGGTGGATGATGAAGACAGTCTTCCAGTCCTGTGGGCCTGTTCTAGCTCAATTGTATGATGATTAATCTGGAGCTTCTCCGTCAACAACTTCCTCACATTTTTCACCCTCTGACTCTTTAATTCGATCAATGATGACATTGTTTCGTCTGGACTGGCCTTCCATGTAATCAGATTTATCATTGAGAGTAATAAGACTTTTGCTGACTGTTTCCATAGCCTTTTTGGTGATTTGTCATCATATGTCATCATGTCTTGCTGTAGGTTTTGAAGTCATGAAACTCCTTTTGAGTAAATTCCAGACTAGCCTTGAGATCATGGACTTCTCTCATCAGCTCCCCAACTCTTTTGTTTGAGGAATCAAAAAGGATTTCAACACAGGATTTGAAGTTTTTCTCCTGTTGTTCTAAGAGAGATATATAGGAAGGAAGAAAGGAAGGAAGGAAGGAAGGAAGGAAGGAAGGAGATATATAGGAAGCCTTTTGCTGCTCAAGTAATTCACGCACCTGAGCCATGGAAGCAAGTTCCTCAGAGTTATCAGTGGCTTTTGCTTTTGGTGGCATGGCAACGGTTGACTACTCACAGCTGGTCTACTTAGCCAGATCTTTTGCCAGAAGCAGGAGCTGGGTCTCTGGATCTTTGTTAGGCTGATTCAGCACAGCAGAGAAGTAGGCCGAAAATGTATCCACCAAATATCAAATCTTGCAGAAATCATCCAAAATGTTTTACTGCTTGTCCACTTAAATTGATTCTAGGGCATCGAGCAGCCCTTACAATTAAAAACTTTGAAGACTCACAGATAAAATAATTCTTAGACCAAGTTGGAACCTGCTGCTGCTGCTGCAGTTGCGGGTCATAAAACCCGCAACTGGGTCGGCTGGTCTGTCGGACTGCCTGGTCCAGTGCTGTGAGGATGATCCGGGTCACAAGAGTTCATCAGTGAAGAGCTGGTTCCTCCAGACCCCGAACATGTTCTGGAATAGCCTCACTGAAATGACCCTAACAGCAGCACAAAGGGCAGCAGCATCCTCCATGTGTGGACCACAGAGGTACCTGACCCAGTAAGGGGATGTGTGCAGCAACAGAAGGGCCCACAGTCCGGCTCACATCAAAACCACTTCCAAAAACAATGGGTTCTTTCAAAGTCCAAAAAAGTGAAGAACAAGTCTTTACCCTCTCCTTTTTAGAAAGTCCCCAAATTCTAAAAAGACTCTGATAGAAGTCCTCAAGTTTTGTTTTCCAAAATCCATCAGAAACAGGGATTCCTGCAGTCCTAGTCCCCAACCCTGAGCCAGGAAAGTCCGAGCCACAGACCTCCACACCAGGTCTGTGGGTCCAGTCAGCATGTATGAGACCCTGCCCCCCCTCTTCTCTGGGGAGGAAGAGGACACTCTGTGGGACCCAGTGGAGATGGTCCCAGAAACAATCCACCATCACCGCTTGGACTTTGGCCAGCAGGGTCACAAGAGGGTCAACATGGAAAGACATTTTTGGGAAAATCCACTTCCACTTTCTCTCTAGAACATTGTCCCAATTCTTCCCAACAGTATCTAGGTCACCGAGGTAAACCCCGAGATACTTGATCCCTCCTCCCTTCCAGGTAAAACCCCAGATACTTGATCCCTCCTCCCTTCCCTGATCCCTCCTCCCCTCCAGGTAAACCCCCAGATACTTGATCCCTCCTCCCCTCCAGGTAAACCCCCAGATACTTGATCCCTCCTCCCCTCCAGGTAAACCCCCAGATACTTGATCCCTCCTCCCTTCCAGGTAAACCCCCAGATACTTGATCCCTCCTCCCCTCCAGGTAAACCCCCAGATACTTGATCCCTCCTCCCCTCCAGGTAAACCCGAGACACTTGATCCCTCCTCCCCTCCAGGTAGACCCCGAGACACTTGATCCCTCCTCCCTTCCAAGTAAACCCCCAGATACTTGATCCCTCCTCCCTTCCAAGTAAACCCCCAGATACTTGATCCCTCCTCCCTTCCAAGTAAACCCCCAGATACTTGAACCCTCCTCCCTTCCAGGTAGACCCCCAGATACTTGATCCCCCCTCCCCTCCAGGTAAACCCCCAGATACTTGATCCCTCCTCCCTTCTAGGTAAACCCCCAGATACTTGATCCCTCCTCCCTTCCAGGTAAACCCCCAGATACTTGATCCCTCCTCCCTTCCAGGTTAACCCCCAGATACTTGATCCCTCCTCCCTTCCAGGTAGACCCCCAGATACTTGATCCCTCCTCCCCTCCAGGTAGACCCCAAGATACTTGAACCCTCCTCCCTTCCAGGTAGACCCCCAGATACTTGATCCCCCCTCCCCTCCAGGTAAACCCCCAGATACTTGATCCCTCCTCCCTTCTAGGTAAACCCCCAGATACTTGATCCCTCCTCCCTTCCAGGTAAACCCCCAGATACTTGATCCCTCCTCCCTTCCAGGTTAACCCCCAGATACTTGATCCCTCCTCCCTTCCAGGTAGACCCCCAGATACTTGATCCCTCCTCCCCTCCAGGTAGACCCCAAGATACTTGATCCCTCCTCCCTTCCAGGTAAACCCCCAGATACTTGATCCCTCCTCCCCTCCAGGTAAACCCCCAGATACTTGATCCCGCCTCCCTTCCAGGTAGACCCCCAGATACTTGATCCCTCCTCCCCTCCAGGTAAACCCCCAGATACTTGATCCCTCCTCCCTTCCAGGTAAACCCCAAGATACTTGATCCCTCCTCCCTTCCAAGTAAACCCCCAGATACTTGATCCCTCCTCCCTTCCAGGTAAAACCCCAGATACTTGATCCCTCCTCCCTTCCCTGATCCCTCCTCCCCTCCAGGTAAACCCCCAGATACTTGATCCCTCCTCCCCTCCAGGTAAACCCCCAGATACTTGATCCCTCCTCCCCTCCAGGTAAACCCCCAGATACTTGATCCCTCCTCCCTTCCAGGTAAACCCCCAGATACTTGATCCCTCCTCCCCTCCAGGTAAACCCCCAGATACTTGATCCCTCCTCCCCTCCAGGTAAACCCGAGACACTTGATCCCTCCTCCCCTCCAGGTAGACCCCGAGACACTTGATCCCTCCTCCCTTCCAAGTAAACCCCCAGATACTTGATCCCTCCTCCCTTCCAAGTAAACCCCCAGATACTTGATCCCTCCTCCCTTCCAAGTAAACCCCCAGATACTTGAACCCTCCTCCCTTCCAGGTAGACCCCCAGATACTTGATCCCCCCTCCCCTCCAGGTAAACCCCCAGATACTTGATCCCTCCTCCCTTCTAGGTAAACCCCCAGATACTTGATCCCTCCTCCCTTCCAGGTAAACCCCCAGATACTTGATCCCTCCTCCCTTCCAGGTTAACCCCCAGATACTTGATCCCTCCTCCCTTCCAGGTAGACCCCCAGATACTTGATCCCTCCTCCCCTCCAGGTAGACCCCAAGATACTTGAACCCTCCTCCCTTCCAGGTAGACCCCCAGATACTTGATCCCCCCTCCCCTCCAGGTAAACCCCCAGATACTTGATCCCTCCTCCCTTCTAGGTAAACCCCCAGATACTTGATCCCTCCTCCCTTCCAGGTAAACCCCCAGATACTTGATCCCTCCTCCCTTCCAGGTTAACCCCCAGATACTTGATCCCTCCTCCCTTCCAGGTAGACCCCCAGATACTTGATCCCTCCTCCCCTCCAGGTAGACCCCAAGATACTTGATCCCTCCTCCCTTCCAGGTAAACCCCCAGATACTTGATCCCTCCTCCCCTCCAGGTAAACCCCCAGATACTTGATCCCGCCTCCCTTCCAGGTAGACCCCCAGATACTTGATCCCTCCTCCCCTCCAGGTAAACCCCCAGATACTTGATCCCTCCTCCCTTCCAGGTAAACCCCAAGATACTTGATCCCTCCTCCCTTCCAAGTAAACCCCCAGATACTTGATCCCTCCTCCCTTCCAGGTAGACCCCCAGATACTTGATCCCTCCTCCCTTCCAGGTAGACCCCCAGATACTTGATCCCTCCTCCCTTCCAGGTAAACCCCCAGATACTTGATCCCTCCTCCCCTCCAGGTAGACCCCCAGATACTTGATCCCTCCTCCCTTCCAGGTAGACCCCCAGATACTTGATGCCTCCTCCCTTCCAGGTAGACCCCCAGATACTTGATCCCTCCTCCCTTCCAGGAAGACCCCCAGATACTTGATCCCTCCTCCCTTCCAGGTAAACCCCCAGATACTTGATCCCTCCTCCCCTCCAGGTAGACCCCCAGATACTTGATCCCTCCTCCCTTCCAGGTAAACCCCCAGATACTTGATCCCTCCTCCCTTCCCTGTTCCCTCCTCCCCTCTAGGTAACCCCCAGATACTTGATCCCTCCTCCCCTCCAGGAAGACCCCCAGATACTTGATCCCTCCTCCCTTCCAGGTAAACCCCCAGATACTTGATCCCTCCTCCCTTCCAGGAAGACCCCCAGATACTTGATCCCTCCTCCCTTCCAGGTAAACCCCCAGATACTTGATCCCTCCTCCCCTCCAGGTAGACCCCCAGATACTTGATCCCTCCTCCCTTCCAGGTAAACCCCCAGATACTTGATCCCTCCTCCCTTCCCTGTTCCCTCCTCCCCTCTAGGTAACCCCCAGATACTTGATCCCTCCTCCCCTCCAGGAAGACCCCCAGATACTTGATCCCTCCTCCCTTCCAGGTAGACCCCCAGATACTTGATCCCTCCTCCCTTCCAGGTAAACCCCCAGATACTTGATCCCTCCTCCCCTCCAGGTAGACCCCCAGATACTTGATCCCTCCTCCCTTCCAGGTAGACCCCCAGATACTTGATGCCTCCTCCCTTCCAGGTAGACCCCCAGATACTTGATCCCTCCTCCCTTCCAGGAAGACCCCCAGATACTTGATCCCTCCTCCCTTCCAGGTAAACCCCCAGATACTTGATCCCTCCTCCCCTCCAGGTAGACCCCCAGATACTTGATCCCTCCTCCCTTGCAGGTGGTCTGTGTGACTCCAATCTGATGGTAGAAAAGGGGAATGAAGTCTCTCCGATAAATTATGACGTTTAAAGGAGACACCAAAATCTGTCTGAGGTTACTTTTATGTAATTCTGTCACTTTGGGTTTCTTCTTGGTGGAATGTTAATGGATCTGTGTTTGTCCCAGAGAGAGACCATGTCTGTCTGCTGCTGTGGGTCAATCAATCAAACTTTATTTATATAGCACCTTTCATACTAACTAGTTCAAAGTACTAAATGTAAAGGAGGACAGAATCAGTACTAGAATATTACATTCTTGTCTCTATATTTAAGCACAGTTACCTAATTTACTTATTTTACAGATATTGATATCTTTCTATTTCTCTATTAAATATAAGTTTAATGAATTTTGTCATCCTTTGAGTTTTAATGGTGATCATTTAGAAAATAAATATTTCTGTATGTTCAGAACGGGTTACTCATTTATGCCGTGTACTGTATTAGAAACTGATTTATTAGCATGAAACTGTCACATACAATAAATGAAGGCTGAACGAACATTCAATTCTGTCAAATATCAGATTTATTTATTGGAAACAGCAGAACAAAGATAAAACACTTCATTTCACTAAATAATATTTCCTTTTGTTCGGTTACATTAAGTCAATAAGCTGAATAAGTAGTATATAGTCTATAAAAGGAAGAGAAGAAACAAAGATATAAACTCATCAAACATGCGGATAGATTTTTAAATGATTTCTTGACTCAACATTTATCCAGATGAGATCATAAAACTCTGGATTCATGTAAATATTCAACCCTTACATTCTGTCAAATTTGACCCGTTTTGACATTTAACAGCTTGTAAAAACACTGCAAATGTCTTTTACTCTGAAATTTGATGACTTTTCCTAAAGTGGCCCAAAATGTACAAAAATATAAATATTTTAAAAGTTATATTTTTGCATAGATGCTACTAATGTTAGTCCATTGAGGCTGTTCTGGGTCAGATTATCTCCGTATCTATGTCCATGTGTGTCCCCACACTTCCACAAAGCTCTGCTCACTTTACCTTTAAATACATTTACATCATTATTATATGTTATATTTCATGTCTGAGGTCTGAGTCTCTCTGCTCTGGAACATGAATCAAGCTTTAATCACATTTATTGATCAGTCAGATTATTGACTATTGATGCTTTCTGAACGCATCTGTGCTTCAACATTTGGTAGAAACACTTTTTAAGAGGAGAACAAACTGAGGAGAGAATATGAACAGTATGAGAGAATATGAACAGTATGTAAAAGGTTAAGTAAAAATGTTAAAGCTCACACGAGAGATTAATATTCTGTCTAACTATAATTATAAACACATAATTATGTTACAAATGGTCCAATCAGACCTCCTCTCTGCTCTTCTTCTAGTGGTTTTAATACAGGTCTTACTACTTCCTGTTTTGGCACTGAGCGTTGGTGCTGAATGGAAATCAGAAGCTGTGGAATCGAACAATATGGACGTCATTCCTTGCCGTGCTGAGCTGCTAAAACCTGTCAGATTGAGAGGAGAGATGAAACCAAACGTGATTTTCTTCTTCAGGGGGTTTGTGTGGCTCCTCGGAGGTCCTACTCTGCTCCCCGAGCTCCTTCCTCTCCAGCCGGCTCTCCTTCCTCTCCAGCCGGCTCTCCTTCAGCTCTGGAAACACCCAGGTTATAATAATCCAGCTCAATGTTCTCCTGTGGGTCTGACTTCTGCCCCCTGCTGGCCTGGAGAGACATGACAACACAGATCTAAGTGACTGCATCACTCCTCTCTGCAGTATAAACAGGCTGAGTGCTTCATTTCAACCAGTCCTCTAAACAAACATGTTCAGTACCTTCAGGATGAAATAGAGGGCAGTGATAGACAGCAGCAGAGTCACTGGCAGGAAGACGACCAGTATGATTATAAAAACTTTTGGATCTGATGAGACACATTCAGTCATCACATTAGATCACATGACATCATGAGGACAACAGCTCCCATCAAACAGAAACTTTACTGACGTTAAATCGCCTAAAATCAGTGAAGTCTGAGCAGCTTGTTGATTCAGCTCTTAGAGAATAAGTTCATCTGATCCTCTCTGTATGCTGATGATGTTCAACAAAAACCACTAATGTGTTCACAGCTGCTTAGAAAGAATGAATGAAAGTCTGCTGATTCTCTCCTTAAAGCTCCTGTCTGCTTAAAATGATTCAACTGATTGTTAACAGTCAACATCTTTACATGCAGTTAAATCAGATGTGATCCTGGTGAAGCTCTGAGTTCATCATGTAAACCCTGTTTATTATCATTATAGTGCTTATCTGGCTTCACTTTTACTTTCCACTACAACACAGTTGTTATGGTTGAATAATGTTAAAGAAGCCGGGAAGGAAACCGTTTACAGCTCCTTCATCAGATTGTGACTCAGCTCTCTGTAGGTCGCTGGGTCGCTCCGGCTGCCTCATGACTTTTTATCAAACATGGAAACAAAGTCAGTGTGACGTCTCAGTTGGACTGAGCTTCACACTCTGCTTCAGCTTACCTGTGACAGTGAGAGAGAGCAGACGGCTCTCAGAGGAGAAGTTATGAGAAAAAACATAGACGCCATAAACACAGCTGTAGCTTCCTTGGTGGGCGGGGTCTGCAGCAGGAAACAGGAAGTCAGCAGAGTGATTGACAGCTGGCTGGGTGTAGTTGTATGTTGTGTTGGAGGAGGTGAAGGTGAGCTGGAAGGAGCCTCCTGGGTACTGAGGCTGGACGGAGCAGCTGATGGTGAAGCTGGAGCCCTGGAGAACCTGAAACCCCTGCTGCTGGGCCCCGGAGACCCCGTCCATGGTAGGAGACACAGAGATGATTGGCTGAAGCAGCAGGTCTGTAAATACAGAGAGGTGATTGGCTGAAGCAGCAGGTCTGTAAATACAGAGAGGTGTGGCGCCCTGGACATTTTAGGGGCTCAGATTATTTTCAGATGTGTTGTTGTATTAGTTTGTTATGTTAGTGACTGGCGCTGTAATCCTTTGCTGAAGGAAGTTAGCCCAGTCATAGTGGACACAGTCACAGTAGAAGCAACAGGAGAGTACTGATGCTAGACTGTCTTTTTGTTGTGTATTTCACTACAAATAAAACCATCTGGCACCTGGATGAACATTGTCTACATTCAGTGTGGAACAAGATGATGAATCCTTCTTCTTCTGTGAGAAGCTGAATGTTGTTTTTCTCCTCATTTGTTTGTTGAGATAAATGAACGTTGATCACTGAGAGATGATCACACAGCACAGAGAACTCCTACATTCATGTGTAATACAGAGGAGTCAGAGAGCAGAGGAGGAAACACATTAACATCCTCAGCTGCCTTCAGAGGCCTGTACTACGAAGCTGGATTTTCTCTTATCGAGGTAACTTCAGGGTTAACCCTGGGTTTTCCGTCCTACGACGCTGGTTCACTTCTTACCGGGGTAAATCACCATGGTAACTTATGCTGAACGGTTAACCTGCTCCGGAGCAGGTTATGTTCTGGATAAGAGATCAACGAGTGTGAAAGCACCACCTCCTGACCAATCAGCTCTCTTAGAAAATGACCTGCCCATTCTTATAAGATCCTGTCAACATTGGTGCACGGATCGTGAGAGGAGCGCTTAGGAGAGAAAGAGTTTTTAGTGATAGATGCAATTTTTTAATTGGCCAAAATATATATTTAAAAAATAATCATTGAGGCACATGAGGGATATTATTCTGTAGGTTTGACATCCTGAGATCAAAGTGTCAGGGAGCATAATAACTGTATTTATTTATTGTAATTGTAAAAAATTGCCGAAAAGATATATTTGTAAAATAAGCCTTGTGGCACATGAGGGATATTAGTCTTTTATACAGTTGGTTTGACATCATTCACTCAAATGGTTGAAGCGCATAATAGGTTTGTATTTTGAATGTTGAATATTAAACTAACTTAATGTCTCTTATGAAAGGAAGGGCACTGAGGAAGCGCTCTGCCCCAAACGTCTGTGCCGTAATAAAGTGGCATTGTGTGATCAGAGTGTCCGTTTATATTGTCTGATATATTAATATTGTATGATCTCGTGAATTTACACATTAACAGAGTCGGCAATTTTCTGCCAGCATTCCTTCCTGGCTTTTGCTGCTGCATCATCAGAGTTGCTTTTGGCCTGGATGATGTTTGAATTCTTCATATTGTTGAAGAATAATTGTCTGCTCCTCCATGGTAAAGTAGTCTGCTCTGCAGGGTTTCTCCATGTTTGTGATTGGTCAGACGCTGCAAACACCTCCCCTTAATGTGAGCGCGCAGTGATCCAGATTGGAAAACCCTGGGTTGATTTACCGAGTTGATAACCAGCTTCGTAGTACCGCTTATGCTAGACTGCGAATATCTGGATAAGTCAACCCAGGTAACGGAGAGATATCCTGGATAGGTTAATCCAGCTTTGTAGTACAGGCCTCGGATCAGACAGAAAACAGCTGCAGTTTGATTCATCTGAGACCATCAACATGTTAATAAGACATTCATACAACACTGCATACACAATAGTTTCCTACAGAAATGATTGGAAGATATTTAACCTGTTAGCAAACTGTTGCTTCTTTGTTCAGACACAGACCAACAACTATATTCATTTGTGATGTAGTTGTTTGTAAGGTGGATGTGACTGAGCTGGCTCAGGAGAACTGCAGAGTGTGTGAGTGAACCACAGCAGGTTGATTAAAGGTTCAGATTGTTTCAGTTTGAATCAATGAGCCTCCAGGAACAAGCTAACTTCTCTACCCTTTAGGAAGCCGTCATCCTCCATGAGTTTACAGTTCAGTTCAATGGAAACCACCAACTATCACTGTGACAGAGGAAGGAGAGTATTACTGTCAGAGATGATGTCACTGATGGACTTACCTGAGCAGGTGAGCTCCATGAAGGAGGAAGAGGAACTTGATGATGTACAGTCCCTCAGTGCAGATCCAGACTGAAGACAGTCACGTCTGATCCTCCATACAGGTCTGTCTGAGGACTCCTTTCTGCTTCCTGTTGAAACAGCAGAGCCACAGTCCAATTCTCTGCAGGCAACAGCTGCATCCTTCAGGGTCCAGCGAGAGTCACTCACTGGTCTCCACTCTCCCTGTTTCACCTCGAGTGTACCTGCACAGCGACTGGCTCCTCCCACCAACCTGACAGGCTCTGAACAGAAACAAGAGAGTCATCAGTAAAAGAATAAAGTGAGTTTCATTAGAACAGAAACAAGAGAGTCATCAGTAAAAGAATAAAGTGAGTTTCATTAGAACAGAAACAAGAGAGTCATCAGTAAAAGAATAAAGTGAGTTTCATTAGAACAGAAATGAAGACAAATCAAAGCTGCAGCTTCTCTTCTACCTGAGCAGGTGAGTCCAACAGCTTTACCAGGTGAGCAGGTTCTTCTAGCTGAGTCTGATCTTCTACAGTCCAGGAGAGCAGACTCATTGCCTCCACACTGGAACTCTTTGGTCCACATTGGAGCCTCCACTTCTCCATAGAGCGTCCCCTGGAGGACTGAAGGAGCCCCACAGTCAAGCTCCCTACAGACCACCTCTGCATCCTGCTGGTCAAAGTCAGCTTCACACACTGAGGACCACGACTGCTCAGACTTCACCTCCAGTCTGCCTGAACACAGACTAGTCCCATTCACCAGCCTGACAGAGTCTGGAGAGAGAGAGGATTTAATAAAAGCTGCTTGTTATCTGAATCAACACAGCAACACTTCTACACTGTTTGCTTCTCAGCTGTGAGTTTGGTTTCTCTCTGTAATATTCATTTTAAACAAGGTCAGATAGACTGTCCCTACTGTTTCATGCTGCTTTGCACCTGCTCTTATTTATCTATGGAATTGTTTGAGTTGTTATGTGATCTCATGTCTTTAGTGAGTGTTTTTATTAAGACAAATTAATTATAACAAAGCTTTTTAATTGTTGAGTCTTCAGTGCTGTTCAGTAACTTGAAAATGATGCTTCAAAGAAAACAGGAATAAAATAGTGATGAGATCGTAGATCGTGATCCTGCCTTAAATAATAGTGAAAGATATTTTTCCATATTGCTCACCGCTAGTTGAATATGTTACTGAATAATTTCTGACTTATAATATGAACATATATTCCTCCGTCTCTCACATCCTCGCTGGGAGGAGCTGAGGAGACATGTTAACTAAATGGAAAGAAATCACTGCCTCTTTTATTACAAAGTGCATTAAATTTACTCTCCTACATTTTATCTGAGTGTTGAAATTCAGTGTGTGTAAATTGATCAGATATGTCGAACCCTCAAATGTCCACGATAAAAAAAGAGGCGTTCATGGCACTGTGTCTGCAACAGTCCCACAGTGCCATGCATTGCATTTTATACATATAGAAACTTAGTGGTGTTCAACTCTACAGTGAACAGGGACATAAAACTGTGTCTAATATCTGGATTTTCACCTTTTAATGCTAACATTAGCATATGCTAATTCTATCATTAGCATATGCTAATGCTATCATTAGCATATGCTATTAGTTATTAGTTTGAAGGATATTTGGTCATAAATCAAAGTGGACTGATTGTCTCCAGCTGATGGAGGTGAGAGTCCTCAGTTCTCAGACCAGATGAGATATATTCTCTGTTTTTACCTGTTGATTGGTGTTTATCTTCAGCCTGGAGTCCTGGAGACAAAATCAGAACATTCATATTTATATTGGTGCAGAGCTGTGAACTGAACAAACACAGTTCATCTCAGTGAAAAACACACAGATTATTGAACTCACTCAGGAGTCATGTGACCAGTTTACCACTGACCTGCAAAGCCACAAACTACATATGTGGACCACAATCGGACTTTTACATTTGTTTTACCTTTAAATGTTCATTAACCAGAAAACTGAGATAAAAAACAACTCAGATTAAAGTGTTGGTTCAGTCTTGGAGGACAGAGACAGTCTGCTAGACATCTAAACTCTTTGTGTTTTCAAACGTATGGTTGGTCTGACCTGAATCACTTCATCAACTAAAGTTAAAGGTTGGTACTTTTCCCATCAGCTGTGAAGATGAATTTGAACCAACATCTTTTGTAAACCTGCCCCGTACCCGCTTGTGGATGTGTTACTAAAAGTATTATGAAGTTAAATATGAACGTAATAAATGTAACTAAAGGAAACCTGTTTATATTTAATAACACAAATGGTTCATGAACAGAGAGTAAATATTATATGAACTATAAACACTAACATTTCATTTCCCTGGAGAAAGAGAGCAGAAACATGTTTTTGTAGATATATTTCCTACAGAAGGCAGACTGCAGTATGAGTGGAAATAATCAACCTGAAAACACAAAAACTGGAAAAACAAACGTCAGTCTGAAATGGACCTTTTTTAATCTCAATGCTTCTACTTTCTGCTTCCTGTTTGAAGATCAGCAGATGAGATGAAACAGACGAAAAACTACAGTTCATTAAAACGGTCTGGTCATGTGACTGCTCGTGTTTCTGACCTATCAGACGTCTTTTTAGTGATGTCACCGTGTTCACAGATCTCAGATATTAACTTGTTGAGTTCGATGTTGTTACTGAATTATTAAAAGAAGTCAGAAGTTATGATTTAGTGCAACAGAGCGGTTCATATAGAGTTAATAGTTAATGCAACACAGCAGCACACATGACTTCATTACCCAGAAATCCTGCGTGGTGACATCACAAAACCACTGTGTGTGTGTGTGTGTCTCTGTGTGTATGTGTGTGTGTGTGTGGTTATCTGTGTGTGTGTCTGTGTGTGTGTGTGCGTATGTGTGTGTGTGTGTGTCTGTGTGTATATGTGTGTTTGTGTGTGTGGTTATGTGTGTGTGTGTGTGGTTATGTGTGTGTATGTGTATGTGTGTGTGTGTGTGTGACAGAGATACAGGAAGCAGCTCAACTTCGTATATTTGATAAGAACAAAGTGTTGCGCAACAGCGCGTCCTGTACGAGCCACGTACAGGACGCGCTTTTGCCATGGTAACAGGACCTCCGGTCTCCGATTGGCTGCTGATCTGTATCTTATTCTACTGCATTTACTTTTTACTTTGATGACTTTACACACTAAACACTTTGTCCAGTTTTAATTGGACGACTGGATGTATTTCTTTTTTCTTGAAAATGTGTTTGAGTTTAAAGTGATGAAAAATAATGTGAACTCATAGAGGAGCATCAAAATCCAACTTATTACAACTTCCATGGAAACACACGAGTCATTAAACTGTGTGAAAACTATCAGCTGCTTTTCTTCTTCATGACTTTTACAGGTGAGGTTTTGAAGCTTGAACACATTGATGATTAAAGCAGAGTCCTACCTGAGCTCCACAGCAACAGCAACAGCATCAGCAGGAGATCCATGACCAGGTAGACCGTCTGTCTCTGTCTGAGCCACTCGTCAGCTCTCCTCTGACAATCACACGTTTCATCTTTTATTTCATCAGCCGTGAAAAAAACCAAGTGATCCGCCTCTTCTCAGAAGTGATGCGTGATCATTATTCATGGTTGCGCAACTCTTGATGCCTTCCATAGCATGAATTCATCCCAAAGAGCTGTAAAGCATCAGTGAGTCTGTAGCTCATATCTAACTTACAAGTTGTGACACGTCTAAGGATCAAATCAAAAGTCTAATTCAATTCAAAGGTTGCTATAGAAACACGTGGCCTAAAGAATGCATGAGGCCTTCCTGTTCTTATTAGGCCCTTTATACTATTAATAGCTGTGTGTGTGTGCAGGAAGTGACAGGAGGTGACAGGAAGTGACATATGCATGTGTGTGTGCATCAGGTGGAGACAAACCCAGCAGGCTGTATGGTATATATCACATTGTGAGGACCACCACTGTATGGAAGTCTCATTTTAAGGAAGAGCTTTTAACAATTTAAGGGCCGATACCGATTATTAGTAACCATGGCAACCGATATTAATTAGTAAAGCTTCAGAGAGGCTGGCTGCACTAAACTGGGTCATCTGATAAAGTCTTCTGGAAAAGGATGGAAGGAAGGACGGAAGAAAGGAAGGAAAGGAGGGAGGAAGGAAGGAAAGAAGGAAGAAAGGATGGAAGGAAAGGAAGGAGGGAAGGAAGGAAGGGAGGAAGGAAGGAAAGGAAGCATGGAAGGAAAGGAAGGAGGAAGGGAAGGAAGGAAGGAAGGAAGGAAGGAAAGGAAACTATTGACTATTCATTTCACTAAAACACGTGGACATCCATTCCAAGGAAGGAAGGAAAGGAAAGAAGGGAGGAATGAAGGAAAGGAGGAAGGAAGGATGGAAGGAAAGGAAAGGCGGGAGGAAGGAAGAAAGGAAGGGAGGATGGAAAGGAAGGAAGGAAGGAGGGAAGGAAAGGAAGGAAGGAGGGAAGGAAGGAACGAAGGACATGTGGTGTTTTTACAGCTGTTAAATGTTAAAATGGGTCAGATGTGAGTCAAACAGTGTTTAAGGGTCAAACAGCAGCTCCTCTTCTGTCCAGCAGGGGGAGCTCTGTCCACACATTACTGCTGGGAACCCTACTGAGCATGTGCAATCTGATGTACTAGTACTTTACTGCAGTACAGTTAGAGGTACTTGTACTTTACTGTAGTACAGTTAGAGGTACTAGTACTTTACTGTAGTACACTTAGAGGTACTTGTACTTTACTGTAGTACACTTAGAGGTACTTGTACTTTACTGTAGTACAGTTAGAGGTACTAGTACTTTACTGTAGTACACTTAGAGGTACTTGTACTTTACTGTTGTACAGTTAGAGGTACTTGTACTTTATTGTAGTACAGTTAGAGGTACTAGTACTTTACTGCAGTACAGTTAGAGGTACTAGTACTTTACTGTAGTACAGTTAGAGGTACTTGTACTTTACTGTAGTGCAGTTAGAGGTACTAGTACTTTACTGCAGTACAGTTTGAGGTACTTGTACTTTACTGTAGTGCAGTTAGAGGTACTAGTACTTTACTGTAGTACACTTAGAGGTACTTGTACTTTACTGTAGTACAGTTAGAGGTACTAGTACTTTACTGTAGTACACTTAGAGGTACTTTACTGTAGTACAGTTAGAGGTACTTGTACTTTACTATAGTACAGTTAGAGGTACTAGTACTTTACTGTTGTACAGTTAGAGGTACTTATACTTTACTGTAGTACAGTTAGAGGTACTAGTACTTTACTGTAGTACTGTTAGAGGTACTAGTACTTTACTGTAGTGCAATTAGAGGTACTTATACTTTACTGTAGTACAGTTAGAGGTACTAGTACTTTACTTTACTGGGGGGAGTCCAGTTTGGAGACCTCATAATCTCCTTTCTGCTGTTCATGGTTGATGTTGTTCTGCTGGACTCTACAGGTGAAGTCCTCCAACAGGCTCTGGGACAGTTTGCAGATGAATGCTCCTTCAGGGTGGGGGGAGTTTAACCCTTTATAGGACACTCATTGAAAGGAAGGGAGGAAGGAAGGAAGGATGGAGGAAGGAAAGGAAGGAAGGACAGAGGAAAGAAGGAAAGAAGGAAGGTAGGGGGGAGGAAAGAAAGAGAGAAAGAGGGAGGGAGGAAGGGAAGAAAGAAGGAATGAAAGGAGGAAGGAAAGAAGGAAGGGAGGTGAGAAGGAGGGAGGGAGGAAGGACAGATGGAAGGAAGGAAGGATGGAGGAAAGAAAGAAGGAAGGGAGGAGAGAAGGAGGGAGGGAGGAAGGACAGATGGAAGGAAGGAAAGGAAGGAAGGATGGAGGAAATGAGGAACGATGGAGGGAGAAAGGAAAAGAGGAAGGGAAGAAAGAAGGCAGGGAGGAAGGAAAGGAAGGAAGGAAAGAAGCAAGAAAGGAAGGAAGGAAGGAAGGAAAAAAGGAAGGGAAGAAAGAAGGCAGGGAGGGAGGAAAGGAAGGAAGGAAGGAAGGAAAGAAGGAAGGAAGGAAGGAACGAAGGAACGAAGGAAGGAAGGAAGGAAGGAAGGAAGGATATTTTTGGATATTTACAGAAGTTACCAAATATAATTATTTGCCCAATAAAGGGTCTGATGCTGATCCTCTCTGACTCTCAAGGTGCAGCGGGGGGGGGAGTCCAGTTTTCCATAATGTCCTTTCTGCTGTTTACGGTTGATGTTGTTCTGCTGGACTCTACAGGTGAAGTCCGCCAACAGGCTCTGGGACAGTTTGCAGATGAAAGCCCCTTCGGGGGGGGTGGGGGGGGGTTTAACCCTTTGTAGGACACTCATTGAAAGGAAGGGAGGAAGGAAGGAAGGATGGAGGAAAGAAGGAAGGAAGGAAGGTAGGCTTGTACTTTACTGTAGTACAGTTAGAGGTACTAGTACTTTACTGCAGTACAGTTAGAGGTACTTGTACTTTACTGTAGTGCAGTTAAAGGTACTAGTACTTTACTGCAGTACAGTTTGAGGTACTTGTACTTTACTGTAGTGCAGTTAGAGGTACTAGTACTTTACTGCAGTACAGTTTGAGGTACTTGTACTTTACTGTAGTGCAGTTAGAGGTACTAGTACTTTACTGCAGTACACTTAGAGGTACTTGTACTTTACTGTAGTGCAGTTAGAGGTACTAGTACTTTACTGCAGTACACTTAGAGGTACTTGTACTTTACTGTAGTACAGTTAGAGGTACTAGTACTTTACTGTAGTACAGTTAGAGGTACTTGTACTTTACTGTAGTACAGTTAGAGGTACTAGTACTTTACTGCAGTACAGTTAGAGGTACTAGTACTTTACTGTAGTACAGTCTGAGGTACTAGTACTTTACTGTAGTACAGTTAGAGGTACTTGTACTTTACTGTAGTGCAGTTAGAGGTACTAGTACTTTACTGCAGTACAGTTTGAGGTACTTGTACTTTACTGTAATACAGTTAGAGGTACTAGTACTTTACTGTAGTAGAGTTAGAGGTACTAGTACTTTACTTTAGAACAGTTTGAGGTACTAGTACTTTACTGTAGTACAGTTAGAGGTACTTGTACTTTACTGTAGTACAGTTAGAGGTACTAGTACTTTACTTTAGAACAGTTTGAGGTACTAGTACTTTACTGTAGTACAGTTAGAGGTATTTGTACTTTACTGTAGTACAGTCTGAGGTACTAGTACTTTACTGTAGTACAGTCTGAGGTACTAGTACTTTACTGTAGTACAGTTAGAGGTACTTGCACTTTACTGTAGTGCAGTTAGAGGTACTAGTACTTTACTGCAGTACAGTTTGAGGTACTTGTACTTTACTGTAGTGCAGTTAGAGGTACTAGTACTTTACTGTAGTACACTTAGAGGTACTTGTACTTTACTGTAGTACAGTTAGAGGTACTAGTACTTTACTGTAGTACTGTTAGAGGTACTAGTACTTTACTGTAGTACAGTTAGAGGTACTTGTACTTTACTGTAGTACACTTAGAGGTACTTGTACTTTACTGTAGAACAGTTAGAGGTACTAGTACTTTACTGTAGTGCAGTTAGAGGTACTTTGCTGTAGTACAGTTAGAGGTACTAGTACTTTACTGTAGTACAGTTAGAGGTACTTGTACTTTACTGTAGTACAGTTAGAGGTATTTGTACTTTACTGTAGAACAGTTTGAGGTTGTTGTACTTTCCTGTAGTACTGTTAGAGGTACTTGTACTTTACTGTAGTACAGTTAGAGGTACTAGTACTTTACTGTGATACAGTTTCAGGTACTTGTACTTAACTGTAGTACAGTTTAAAGTACCTGTACTTTACTGTAGTACAGTTAGAGGTACTTGTACTTTACTGTAGTACAGTTAGAGATACTAGTACTTTACTTTAGAACAGTTTGAGGTACTAGTACTTTACTGTAGTACAGTTAGAGGTACTTGTACTTTACTGTAGTACAGTCTGAGGTACTAGTACTTTACTGTAATACAGTTAGAGGTACTAGTACTTTACTTTAGAACAGTTTGAGGTACTAGTACTTTACTGTAGTACAGTTAGAGGTATTTGTACTTTACTGTAGTACAGTCTGAGGTACTAGTACTTTACTGTAATACAGTTAGAGGTACCTGTACTTTACTGTAATACAGTTAGAGGTACTTGTACTTTACTGTAGTACAGTTAGAGGTACTAGTACTTTACTGTAATACAGTTAGAGATACTTGTACTTTACTGTAATACAGTTAGAGGTACTAGTACTTTACTGTAGTACTGTTAGATGTACTAGTACTTTACTTTAGAACAGTTTGAGGTACTAGTATTTTACTGTAGTACAGTTTGAGGTACTTGTACTTTACTGTAGTACAGTTAGAGGTACTTGTACTTTACTGTAGTACAGTTAGAGGTACATCACTATAATACTGCAGTACGTTAACTGTAATACTGCGTACTACATCACTCATAATACTGCAGTACTTTTACTGTAATACTGCATACTACGTCACTATACTACTGCAGTACTTTTACACTATAATACTGCAGTACTTTTACTGTAATACTGCATACTACATCACTATAATACTGCAGTACTTTTACTGTAATACTGCATACTACATTACTATAATACTGCAGTACTTTTACTGTAATACTACATACTGCATCACTATAATACTGCAGTACTTTTACTGTAATACTGCATACTACATCAGTATAATACTGCAGTACTTTTACTGTAATACTGCATACTACATCACTATAATACTGCAGTACTTTTACTGCAATACTGCATACTACATCACTATAATACTGCAGTACTTTTACTGTAATACTACATACTACATCACTATAATACTGCAGTACTTTTACTGTAATACTACATACTACATCAGTATAATACTGCAGTACTCTGACTGTAATACTGAAATACTACATCAGTATAATACTGCAGTACTTTTACTGTAATACTGCATACTACATCACTATAATACTGCAGTACTTTTACTGTAATACTGCATACTACATCACTATAATACTGCAGTACTTTTATTGTAATACTGCATACTACATCACTATAATACTGCAGTACTTTTACTGTAATACTGCATACTACATCACTCATAATACTGCAGTACTTTTACTGTAATACTGCAATACTTTTACTGTAATACTGCATACTACATCACTATAATACTACAGTACTTTTACTGTAATACTGCATACTACATCACTATAATACTGCAGTACTTTTACTGTAATACTGCATACTACATCACTATAATACTGCAGTACTTTTACTGTAATACTGCATACTACATCACTATAATACTGCAGTACTTTTACTGTAATACAGCATACTACATCACTATAATACTGCAGTACTTTTACTGTAATACTGCATACTACATCACTATAATACTGCAGTACTTTTACTGTAATACTACATACTACATCACTATAATACTGCAGTACTTTTACTGTAATACTGCATACTACATCACTATAATACTGCAGTACTTTTACTGTAATATTGAATACTACATCACTATAATACTGCAGTACTTTTACTGTAATACTGCATACTACATCACTATAATACTGCAGTACTTTTATTGTAATACAGCATACTACATCACTATAATACTGCAGTACTTTTACTGTAATACTGCATACTACATAACTATAATACTGCAGTACTTTTACTGTAATACTGCATACTACATCACTATAATACTGCAGTACTTTTACTGTAATACTGCATACTACATCACTATAATACTGCAGTACTTTTACTGTAATACTGCATACTACATCACTATAATACTGCAGTACTTTTACTGTAATACTGCATACTACATCACTATAATACTGCAGTACTTTTACTGTAATACTGCATACTACATCACTCATAATACTGCAGTACTTTTACTGTAATACTGCATACTACATCACTATAATACTGCAGTACTTTTACTGTAATACTGCATACTACATCACTATAATACTGCAGTACTTTTACTGTAATACTGCATACTACATCACTATAATACTGCACTACTTCTACTGTAATACTACATACTACATCACTATAATACTGCAGTACTTTTACTGTAATACTGCATACTACATCACTATAATACTGCAGTACTTTTACTGTAATACTGCATACTACATCACTATAATACTGCAATACTTTTACTGCATTACTGTATACTACATCACTATAATACTGCAGTACTTTTACTGTAATACTGCATACTACATCACTCATAATACTGCAGTACTTTTACTGTAGTACTGCAGTACTTTTACTGTAATACTGCATACTACATCACTATAATACTACAGTACTTTTACTGTAATTCTGCATACTACATCACTATAATACTGCAGTACTTTTACTGTAATACTGCAGTACTTTTACTGTAATACTGCATACTACATCACTATAATACTACAGTACTTTTACTGTAATACTGCATACTACATCACTATAATACTACAGTACTTTTACTGTAATACTGCATACTACATCACTATAATACTGCAGTACTTTTATTGTAATACAGCATACTACATCACTATAATACTGCAGTACTTTTACTGTAATACTGCATACTACATCACTCGTAATACTGCAGTACTTTTACTGTAATACTGCATACTACATCACTATAATACTGCAGTACTTTTACTGTAATATTGCATACTACATCACTATAATACTGCACTACTTCTACTGTAATACTACATACTACATCACTATAATACTGCAGTACTTTTACTGTAATACTGCATACTACATCACTATAATACTGCAGTACTTTTACTGTAATACTGCATACTACATCACTATAATACTGCAATACTTTTACTGCATTACTGTATACTACATCACTATAATACTGCAGTACTTTTACTGTAATACTGCATACTACATCACTCATAATACTGCAGTACTTTTACTGTAGTACTGCAGTACTTTTACTGTAATACTGCATACTACATCACTATAATACTACAGTACTTTTACTGTAATACTGCATACTACATCACTATAATACTGCAGTACTTTTACTGTAATACTGCATACTACATCACTATAATACTGCAGTACTTTTACTGTAATACTGCATACTACATCAATCATAATACCGCAGTACTTTTACTGTAATACTGCATACTACATCACTATAATACTACAGTACTTTTACTGTAATACTGCATACTACATCACTATAATACTACAGTACTTATACTGTAATACTGCAAACTACATCACTATAATACTGCAGTACTTTTACTGTAATACTGCATACTACATCACTATAATACTGCAGTACTTTTACTGAAATACTGTATACTACATCACTCATAATACTGCAGTACTTTTACTGTAATACTGCATACTACATCACTATAATACTGCAGTACTTTTACTGTAATACTACATACTACATCACTATAATACTGCAGTACTTTTACTGTAATACTGCATACTACATCACTATAATACTGCACTACTTCTACTGTAATACTACATACTACATCACTATAATACTGCAGTACTTTTACTGTAATACTGCATACTACATCACTATAATACTGCAGTACTTTTACTGTAATACTGCATACTACATCACTATAATACTGCAATACTTTTACTGCATTACTGTATACTACATCACTATAATACTGCAGTACTTTTACTGTAATACTGCATACTACATCACTCATAATACTGCAGTACTTTTACTGTAGTACTGCAGTACTTTTACTGTAATACTGCATACTACATCACTATAATACTACAGTACTTTTACTGTAATTCTGCATACTACATCACTATAATACTGCAGTACTTTTACTGTAATACTGCAGTACTTTTACTGTAATACTGCATACTACATCACTATAATACTACAGTACTTTTACTGTAATACTGCATACTACATCACTATAATACTACAGTACTTTTACTGTAATACTGCATACTACATCACTATAATACTGCAGTACTTTTATTGTAATACAGCATACTACATCACTATAATACTGCAGTACTTTTACTGTAATACTGCATACTACATCACTCGTAATACTGCAGTACTTTTACTGTAATACTGCATACTACATCACTATAATACTGCAGTACTTTTACTGTAATATTGCATACTACATCACTATAATACTGCACTACTTCTACTGTAATACTACATACTACATCACTATAATACTGCAGTACTTTTACTGTAATACTGCATACTACATCACTATAATACTGCAGTACTTTTACTGTAATACTGCATACTACATCACTATAATACTGCAATACTTTTACTGCATTACTGTATACTACATCACTATAATACTGCAGTACTTTTACTGTAATACTGCATACTACATCACTCATAATACTGCAGTACTTTTACTGTAGTACTGCAGTACTTTTACTGTAATACTGCATACTACATCACTATAATACTACAGTACTTTTACTGTAATACTGCATACTACATCACTATAATACTGCAGTACTTTTACTGTAATACTGCATACTACATCACTATAATACTGCAGTACTTTTACTGTAATACTGCATACTACATCAATCATAATACCGCAGTACTTTTACTGTAATACTGCATACTACATCACTATAATACTACAGTACTTTTACTGTAATACTGCATACTACATCACTATAATACTACAGTACTTATACTGTAATACTGCAAACTACATCACTATAATACTGCAGTACTTTTACTGTAATACTGCATACTACATCACTATAATACTGCAGTACTTTTACTGAAATACTGTATACTACATCACTCATAATACTGCAGTACTTTTACTGTAATACTGCATACTACATCACTATAATACTGCAGTACTTTTACTATAATACTGCATACTACATCACTATAATACTGCAGTACTTTTACTGTAATACTGCATACTACATCACTATAATATTGCAGTACTTTTACTGTAATACTGCATACTACATCACTATAATACTGCAGTACTTTTATTGTAATACAGCATACTACATCACTATAATACTGCAGTACTTTTACTGTAATACTGCATACTACATCACTATAATACTGCAGTACTTTTACTGTAATACTGCATACTACATCACTATAATACTGCAGTACTTTTACTGTAATACTGCATACTACATCACTATAATACTGCAGTACTTTTACTGTAATACTGCATACTACATCACTCATAATACTGCAGTACTTTTACTGTAATACTGCATACTACATCACTATAATACTGCAGTACTTTTACTGTAATACTGCATACTACATCACTCATAATACTGCAGTACTTTTACTGTAACACTGCAATACTTTTACTGTAATACTGCATACTACATCACTATAATACTGCAGTACTTTTACTGTAATACTGCATACTACATCACTATAATACTGCATTACTTTTACTGTAATACTGCATACTACATCACTATAATACTGCAGTACTTTCACTGTAATACTGCATACTACATGACTATAATACTGCAGTACTTTTACTGTAATACTGCAGTACTTTTACTGTAATACTGCATACTACATCACTATAATACTGCAGTACTTTTACTGTAATACTGCATACTACATCACTATAATACTGCAGTACTTTTACTGTAATACTGCATACTACATCACTATAATACTGCAGTACTTTTACTGTAATACTGCAGTACTTTTACTGTAATACTGCATACTACATCACTCATAATACTGCAGTACTTTTACTGTAACACTGCAATACTTTTACTGTAATACTGCATACTACATCACTATAATACTGCAGTACTTTTACTGTAATACTGCATACTACATCACTATAATACTGCATTACTTTTACTGTAATACAGCATACTACATCACTATAATACTGCAGTACTTTTACTGTAATACTGCATACTACATCACTATAATACTGCAGTACTTTTACTGTAATACTACATACTACATCACTATAATACTGCAGTACTTTTACTGTAATACTGCATACTACATCACTATAATACTGCAGTACTTTTACTGTAATATTGAATACTACATCACTATAATACTGCAGTACTTTTACTGTAATACTGCATACTACATCACTATAATACTGCAGTACTTTTATTGTAATACAGCATACTACATCACTATAATACTGCAGTACTTTTACTGTAATACTGCATACTACATAACTATAATACTGCAGTACTTTTACTGTAATACTGCATACTACATCACTATAATACTGCAGTACTTTTACTGTAATACTGCATACTACATCACTATAATACTGCAGTACTTTTACTGTAATACTGCATACTACATCACTATAATACTGCAGTACTTTTACTGTAATACTGCATACTACATCACTATAATACTGCAGTACTTTTACTGTAATACTGCATACTACATCACTCATAATACTGCAGTACTTTTACTGTAATACTGCATACTACATCACTATAATACTGCAGTACTTTTACTGTAATACTGCATACTACATCACTATAATACTGCAGTACTTTTACTGTAATACTGCATACTACATCACTATAATACTGCACTACTTCTACTGTAATACTACATACTACATCACTATAATACTGCAGTACTTTTACTGTAATACTGCATACTACATCACTCATAATACTGCAGTACTTTTACTGTAGTACTGCAGTACTTTTACTGTAATACTGCATACTACATCACTATAATACTACAGTACTTTTACTGTAATTCTGCATACTACATCACTATAATACTGCAGTACTTTTACTGTAATACTGCAGTACTTTTACTGTAATACTGCATACTACATCACTATAATACTACAGTACTTTTACTGTAATACTGCATACTACATCACTATAATACTACAGTACTTTTACTGTAATACTGCATACTACATCACTATAATACTGCAGTACTTTTATTGTAATACAGCATACTACATCACTATAATACTGCAGTACTTTTACTGTAATACTGCATACTACATCACTCGTAATACTGCAGTACTTTTACTGTAATACTGCATACTACATCACTATAATACTGCAGTACTTTTACTGTAATATTGCATACTACATCACTATAATACTGCACTACTTCTACTGTAATACTACATACTACATCACTATAATACTGCAGTACTTTTACTGTAATACTGCATACTACATCACTATAATACTGCAGTACTTTTACTGTAATACTGCATACTACATCACTATAATACTGCAATACTTTTACTGCATTACTGTATACTACATCACTATAATACTGCAGTACTTTTACTGTAATACTGCATACTACATCACTCATAATACTGCAGTACTTTTACTGTAGTACTGCAGTACTTTTACTGTAATACTGCATACTACATCACTATAATACTACAGTACTTTTACTGTAATACTGCATACTACATCACTATAATACTGCAGTACTTTTACTGTAATACTGCATACTACATCACTATAATACTGCAGTACTTTTACTGTAATACTGCATACTACATCAATCATAATACCGCAGTACTTTTACTGTAATACTGCATACTACATCACTATAATACTACAGTACTTTTACTGTAATACTGCATACTACATCACTATAATACTACAGTACTTATACTGTAATACTGCAAACTACATCACTATAATACTGCAGTACTTTTACTGTAATACTGCATACTACATCACTATAATACTGCAGTACTTTTACTGAAATACTGTATACTACATCACTCATAATACTGCAGTACTTTTACTGTAATACTGCATACTACATCACTATAATACTGCAGTACTTTTACTATAATACTGCATACTACATCACTATAATACTGCAGTACTTTTACTGTAATCCTGCATACTACATCACTATAATATTGCAGTACTTTTACTGTAATACTGCATACTACATCACTATAATACTGCAGTACTTTTATTGTAATACAGCATACTACATCACTATAATACTGCAGTACTTTTACTGTAATATTGCATACTACATCACTATAATACTGCAGTACTTTTACTGTAATACTGCATACTACATCACTATAATACTGCAGTACTTTTATTGTAATACAGCATACTACATCACTATAATACTGCAGTACTTTTACTGTAATACTGCATACTACATAACTATAATACTGCAGTACTTTTACTGTAATACTGCATACTACATCACTATAATACTGCAGTACTTTTACTGTAATATTGCATACTACATCACTATAATACTGCACTACTTCTACTGTAATACTACATACTACATCACTATAATACTGCAGTACTTTTACTGTAATAATGCATACTACATCACTATAATACTGCAGTACTTTTACTGTAATACTGCATACTACATCACTATAATACTGCAGTACTTTTACTGCAATACTGTATACTACATCACTATAATACTGCAGTATTTTTACTGTAATACTGCATACTACATCACTCATAATACTGCAGTACTTTTACTGTAGTACTGCAGTACTTTTACTGTAATACTGCATACTACATCACTATAATACTACAGTACTTTTACTGTAATACTGCATACTACATCACTATAATACTGCAGTACTTTTACTGTAATACTGCATACTACATCACTATAATACTGCAGTACTTTTACTGTAATACTGCATACTACATCACTCATAATACTGCAGTACTTTTACTGTAATACTGCATACTACATCACTATAATACTGCAGTACTTTTACTGTAATACTGCATACTACATCACTATAATACTGCAGTACTTTTACTGTAATACTGCATACTACATCACTATAATACTGCAGTACTTTTACTATAGTACTACATACTACATCACTATAATACTGCAGTACGTTTACTGTAATACTGCATACTACATCACTATAATACTGCAGTACTTTTACTGTAATACTGCATACTACATCACTCATAATACTGCAGTACTTTTACTGTAATACTGCAGTACTTTTACTGTAATACTGCATACTACATCACTATAATACTACAGTACTTTTACTGTAATACTGCATACTACATCACTATAATACTACAGTACTTATACTGTAATACTGCATACTACATCACTATAATACTGCAGTACTTTTACTGTAATACTGCATACTACATCACTATAATACTGCAGTACTTTTACTGTAATACTGCATACTACATCACTATAATACTGCAGTACTTTTACTGTAATACTACATACTACATCACTATAATACTGCAGTACTTTTACTGTAATACTGCATACTACATCACTATAATACTGCAGTACTTTTACTGTAATACTGCATACTACATCACTATAATACTGCAGTACTTTTACTGTAATACTGCATACTACATCACTCGTAATACTGCAGTACTTTTACTGTAATACTGCATACTACATCACTATAATACTGCAGTACTTTTACTGTAATATTGCATACTACATCACTATAATACTGCAGTACTTTTACTGCAATACTGTATACTACATCACTATAATACTACAGTACTTATACTGTAATACTGCATACTACATCACTATAATACTGCAGTACTTTTACTGTAATACTGCATACTACATCACTATAATACTGCAGTACTTTTACTGAAATACTGTATACTACATCACTCATAATACTGCAGTACTTTTACTGTAATACTGCATACTACATCACTATAATACTGCAGTACTTTTACTATAATACTGCATACTACATCACTATAATACTGCAGTACTTTTACTGTAATACTGCATACTACATCACTATAATATTGCAGTACTTTTACTGTAATACTGCATACTACATCACTATAATACTGCAGTACTTTTACTGTAATACTGCATACTACATCACTATAATATTGCAGTACTTTTACTGTAATACTGCATACTACATCACTATAATACTGCAGTACTTTTACTGTAATATTGAATACTACATCACTATAATACTGCAGTACTTTTACTGTAATACTGCATACTACATCACTATAATACTGCAGTACTTTTATTGTAATACAGCATACTACATCACTATAATACTGCAGTACTTTTACTGTAATACTGCATACTACATAACTATAATACTGCAGTACTTTTACTGTAATACTGCATACTACATCACTATAATACTGCAGTACTTTTACTGTAATACTGCATACTACATCACTATAATACTGCAGTACTTTTACTGTAATACTGCATACTACATCACTATAATACTGCAGTACTTTTACTGTAATACTGCATACTACATCACTATAATACTGCAGTACTTTTACTGTAATACTGCATACTACATCACTCATAATACTGCAGTACTTTTACTGTAATACTGCATACTACATCACTATAATACTGCAGTACTTTTACTGTAATACTGCATACTACATCACTATAATACTGCAGTACTTTTACTGTAATACTGCATACTACATCACTATAATACTGCACTACTTCTACTGTAATACTACATACTACATCACTATAATACTGCAGTACTTTTACTGTAATACTGCATACTACATCACTATAATACTGCAGTACTTTTACTGTAATACTGCATACTACATCACTATAATACTGCAATACTTTTACTGCATTACTGTATACTACATCACTATAATACTGCAGTACTTTTACTGTAATACTGCATACTACATCACTCATAATACTGCAGTACTTTTACTGTAGTACTGCAGTACTTTTACTGTAATACTGCATACTACATCACTATAATACTACAGTACTTTTACTGTAATTCTGCATACTACATCACTATAATACTGCAGTACTTTTACTGTAATACTGCAGTACTTTTACTGTAATACTGCATACTACATCACTATAATACTACAGTACTTTTACTGTAATACTGCATACTACATCACTATAATACTACAGTACTTTTACTGTAATACTGCATACTACATCACTATAATACTGCAGTACTTTTATTGTAATACAGCATACTACATCACTATAATACTGCAGTACTTTTACTGTAATACTGCATACTACATCACTCGTAATACTGCAGTACTTTTACTGTAATACTGCATACTACATCACTATAATACTGCAGTACTTTTACTGTAATATTGCATACTACATCACTATAATACTGCACTACTTCTACTGTAATACTACATACTACATCACTATAATACTGCAGTACTTTTACTGTAATACTGCATACTACATCACTCATAATACTGCAGTACTTTTACTGTAGTACTGCAGTACTTTTACTGTAATACTGCATACTACATCACTATAATACTACAGTACTTTTACTGTAATACTGCATACTACATCACTATAATACTGCAGTACTTTTACTGTAATACTGCATACTACATCACTATAATACTGCAGTACTTTTACTGTAATACTGCATACTACATCACTCATAATACTGCAGTACTTTTACTGTAATACTGCATACTACATCACTATAATACTGCAGTACTTTTACTGTAATACTGCATACTACATCACTATAATACTGCAGTACTTTTACTGTAATACTGCATACTACATCAATCATAATACCGCAGTACTTTTACTGTAATACTGCATACTACATCACTATAATACTACAGTACTTTTACTGTAATACTGCATACTACATCACTATAATACTACAGTACTTATACTGTAATACTGCATACTACATCACTATAATACTGCAGTACTTTTACTGTAATACTGCATACTACATCACTATAATACTGCAGTACTTTTACTGAAATACTGTATACTACATCACTCATAATACTGCAGTACTTTTACTGTAATACTGCATACTACATCACTATAATACTGCAGTACTTTTACTATAATACTGCATACTACATCACTATAATACTGCAGTACTTTTACTGTAATACTGCATACTACATCACTATAATATTGCAGTACTTTTACTGTAATACTGCATACTACATCACTATAATACTGCAGTACTTTTATTGTAATACAGCATACTACATCACTATAATACTGCAGTACTTTTACTGTAATATTGCATACTACATCACTATAATACTGCAGTACTTTTACTGTAATACTGCATACTACATCACTATAATACTGCAGTACTTTTATTGTAATACAGCATACTACATCACTATAATACTGCAGTACTTTTACTGTAATACTGCATACTACATAACTATAATACTGCAGTACTTTTACTGTAATACTGCATACTACATCACTATAATACTGCAGTACTTTTACTGTAATATTGCATACTACATCACTATAATACTGCACTACTTCTACTGTAATACTACATACTACATCACTATAATACTGCAGTACTTTTACTGTAATAATGCATACTACATCACTATAATACTGCAGTACTTTTACTGTAATACTGCATACTACATCACTATAATACTGCAGTACTTTTACTGCAATACTGTATACTACATCACTATAATACTGCAGTATTTTTACTGTAATACTGCATACTACATCACTCATAATACTGCAGTACTTTTACTGTAGTACTGCAGTACTTTTACTGTAATACTGCATACTACATCACTATAATACTACAGTACTTTTACTGCATTACTGTATACTACATCACTATAATACTGCAGTACTTTTACTGTAATACTGCATACTACATCACTCATAATACTGCAGTACTTTTACTGTAGTACTGCAGTACTTTTACTGTAATACTGCATACTACATCACTATAATACTACAGTACTTTTACTGTAATACTGCATACTACATCACTATAATACTGCAGTACTTTTACTGTAATACTGCATACTACATCACTATAATACTGCAGTACTTTTACTGTAATACTGCATACTACATCACTCATAATACTGCAGTACTTTTACTGTAGTACTGCAGTACTTTTACTGTAATACTGCATACTACATCACTATAATACTGCAGTACTTTTACTGTAATACTACATACTACATCACTCATAATACTGCGGTACTTTTACTGTAATACTGCATACTACATCACTATAATACTGCAGTACTTTTACTGTAATACTGCATACTACATCACTATAATACTGCAGTACTTTTACTGTAATACTGCATACTACATCAATCATAATACCGCAGTACTTTTACTGTAATACTGCATACTACATCACTATAATACTACAGTACTTTTACTGTAATACTGCATACTACATCACTATAATACTACAGAACTTATACTGTAATACTGCATACTACATCACTATAATACTGCAGTACTTTTACTGTAATACTGCATACTACATCACTATAATACTGCAGTACTTTTACTGAAATACTGTATACTACATCACTCATAATACTGCAGTACTTTTACTGTAATACTGCATACTACATCACTATAATACTGCAGTACTTTTACTATAATACTGCATACTACATCACTATAATACTGCAGTACTTTTACTGTAATACTGCATACTACATCACTATAATATTGCAGTACTTTTACTGTAATACTGCATACTACATCACTATAATACTGCAGTACTTTTATTGTAATACAGCATACTACATCACTATAATACTGCAGTACTTTTACTGTAATATTGCATACTACATCACTATAATACTGCAGTACTTTTACTGTAATACTGCATACTACATCACTATAATACTGCAGTACTTTTATTGTAATACAGCATACTACATCACTATAATACTGCAGTACTTTTACTGTAATACTGCATACTACATAACTATAATACTGCAGTACTTTTACTGTAATACTGCATACTACATCACTATAATACTGCAGTACTTTTACTGTAATATTGCATACTACATCACTATAATACTGCAGTACTTTTACTGCAATACTGTATACTACATCACTATAATACTGCAGTACTTTTACTGTAATAATGCATACTACATAACTATAATACTGCAGTACTTTTACTGTAATACTGCATACTACATCACTATAATACTGCAGTACTTTTACTGTAATATTGCATACTACATCACTATAATACTGCAGTACTTTTACTGTAATACTGCATACTACATCACTATAATACTGCAGTACTTTTACTGCAATACTGTATACTACATCACTATAATACTGCAGTATTTTTACTGTAATACTGCATACTACATCACTCATAATACTGCAGTACTTTTACTGTAGTACTGCAGTACTTTTACTGTAATACTGCATACTACATCACTATAATACTACAGTACTTTTACTGTAATACTGCATACTACATCACTATAATACTGCAGTACTTTTACTGTAATACTGCATACTACATCACTATAATACTGCAGTACTTTTACTGTAATACTGCATACTACATCACTCATAATACTGCAGTACTTTTACTGTAATACTGCATACTACATCACTATAATACTGCAGTACTTTTACTGTAATACTGCATACTACATCACTATAATACTGCAGTACTTTTACTGTAATACTGCATACTACATCACTATAATACTGAAGTACTTTTACTATAGTACTACATACTACATCACTATAATACTGCAGTACGTTTACTGTAATACTGCATACTACATCACTATAATACTGCAGTACTTTTACTGTAATACTGCATACTACATCACTCATAATACTGCAGTACTTTTACTGTAATACTGCATACTACATCACTCATAATACTGCAGTACTTTTACTGTAATACTGCAGTACTTTTACTGTAATACTGCATACTACATCACTATAATACTACAGTACTTTTACTGTAATACTGCATACTACATCACTATAATACTACAGTACTTATACTGTAATACTGCATACTACATCACTATAATACTGCAGTACTTTTACTGTAATACTGCATACTACATCACTATAATACTGCAGTACTTTTACTGTAATACTACATACTACATCACTATAATACTGCAGTACTTTTACTGTAATACTGCATACTACATCACTATAATACTGCAGTACTTTTACTGTAATACTGCATACTACATCACTATAATACTGCAGTACTTTTACTGTAATACTGCATACTACATCACTCGTAATACTGCAGTACTTTTACTGTAATACTGCATACTACATCACTATAATACTGCAGTACTTTTACTGTAATATTGCATACTACATCACTATAATACTGCAGTACTTTTACTGCAATACTGTATACTACATCACTATAATACTACAGTACTTATACTGTAATACTGCATACTACATCACTATAATACTGCAGTACTTTTACTGTAATACTACATACTACATCACTATAATACTGCAGTACTTTTACTATAATACTGCATACTACATCACTATAATACTGCAGTACTTTTACTGTAATACTGCATACTACATCACTATAATACTGCAGTACTTTTACTGTAATACTGCATACTACATCACTCGTAATACTGCAGTACTTTTACTGTAATACTGCATACTACATCACTCATAATACTGCAGTACTTTTACTGTAATACTGCAGTACTTTTACTGTAATACTGCATACTACATCACTATAATACTACAGTACTTTTACTGTAATACTGCATACTACATCACTATAATACTACAGTACTTTTACTGTAATACTGCATACTACATCACTATAATACTACAGTACTTATACTGTAATACTGCATACTACATCACTATAATACTGCAGTACTTTTACTGTAATACTGCATACTACATCACTATAATACTGCAGTACTTTTACTGTAATACTACATACTACATCACTATAATACTGCAGTACTTTTACTGTAATACTGCATACTACATCACTATAATACTGCAGTACTTTTACTGTAATACTGCATACTACATCACTATAATACTGCAGTATTTTTACTGTAATACTGCATACTACATCACTATAATACTGCAGTACTTTTACTGTAATACTGCATACTGCATCACTATAATACTGCAGTACTTTTACTGCAATACTGTATACTACATCACTATAATACTGCAGTATTTTTACTGTAATACTGCATACTACATCACTCATAATACTGCAGTACTTTTACTGTAATACTGCATACTACATCACTATAATACTGCAGTACTTTTACTGTAATACTGCATACTACATCACTCATAATACTGCAGTACTTTTACTGTAATACTGCATACTACATCACTATACTACTGCAGTACTTTTACTGTAATACTGCATACTACATCACTATAATACTACAGTACTTTTACTGTAATACTGCATACTACATCACTATAATACTGCAGTACTTTTACTGTAATACTGCATACTACATCACTATAATACTGCAGTACTTTTACTGTAATACTGCATACTACATCACTCATAATACTGCAGTACTTTTACTGTAATACTGCATACTACATCACTATAATACTGCAGTACTTTTACTGTAATACTGCATACTACATCACTATAATACTGCAGTACTTTTACTGTAATACTGCATACTACATCACTATAATACTGCAGTACTTTTACTATAGTACTACATACTACATCACTATAATACTGCAGTACGTTTACTGTAATACTGCATACTACATCACTATAATACTGCAGTACTTTTACTGTAATACTGCATACTACATCACTCATAATACTGCAGTACTTTTACTGTAATACTGCAGTACTTTTACTGTAATACTGCATACTACATCACTATAATACTACAGTACTTTTACTGTAATACTGCATACTACATCACTATAATACTGCAGTACTTTTACTATAGTACTACATACTACATCACTATAATACTGCAGTACGTTTACTGTAATACTGCATACTACATCACTATAATACTGCAGTACTTTTACTGTAATACTGCATACTACATCACTCATAATACTGCAGTACTTTTACTGTAATACTGCAGTACTTTTACTGTAATACTGCATACTACATCACTATAATACTACAGTACTTTTACTGTAATACTGCATACTACATCACTATAATACTACAGTACTTATACTGTAATACTGCATACTACATCACTATAATACTGCAGTACTTTTACTGTAGTACTGCATACTACATCACTATAATACTGCAGTACTTTTACTGTAATACTGCATACTACATCACTATAATACTACAGTACTTATACTGTAATACTGCATACTACATCACTATAATACTGCAGTACTTTTACTGTAATACTGCATACTACATCACTATAATACTGCAGTACTTTTACTGAAATACTGTATACTACATCACTCATAATACTGCAGTACTTTTACTGTAATACTGCATACTACATCACTATAATACTGCAGTACTTTTACTATAATACTGCATACTACATCACTATAATACTGCAGTACTTTTACTGTAATACTGCATACTACATCACTATAATATTGCAGTACTTTTACTGTAATACTGCATACTACATCACTATAATACTGCAGTACTTTTATTGTAATACAGCATACTACATCACTATAATACTGCAGTACTTTTACTGTAATATTGCATACTACATCACTATAATACTGCAGTACTTTTACTGTAATACTGCATACTACATCACTATAATACTGCAGTACTTTTATTGTAATACAGCATACTACATCACTATAATACTGCAGTACTTTTACTGTAATACTGCATACTACATAACTATAATACTGCAGTACTTTTACTGTAATACTGCATACTACATCACTATAATACTGCAGTACTTTTACTGTAATATTGCATACTACATCACTATAATACTGCACTACTTCTACTGTAATACTACATACTACATCACTATAATACTGCAGTACTTTTACTGTAATAATGCATACTACATCACTATAATACTGCAGTACTTTTACTGTAATACTGCATACTACATCACTATAATACTGCAGTACTTTTACTGCAATACTGTATACTACATCACTATAATACTGCAGTATTTTTACTGTAATACTGCATACTACATCACTCATAATACTGCAGTACTTTTACTGTAGTACTGCAGTACTTTTACTGTAATACTGCATACTACATCACTATAATACTACAGTACTTTTACTGTAATACTGCATACTACATCACTATAATACTGCAGTACTTTTACTGTAATACTGCATACTACATCACTATAATACTGCAGTACTTTTACTGTAATACTGCATACTACATCACTCATAATACTGCAGTACTTTTACTGTAATACTGCATACTACATCACTATAATACTGCAGTACTTTTACTGTAATACTGCATACTACATCACTATAATACTGCAGTACTTTTACTGTAATACTGCATACTACATCACTATAATACTGAAGTACTTTTACTATAGTACTACATACTACATCACTATAATACTGCAGTACGTTTACTGTAATACTGCATACAACATCACTATAATACTGCAGTACTTTTACTGTAATACTGCATACTACATCACTCATAATACTGCAGTACTTTTACTGTAATACTGCATACTACATCACTCATAATACTGCAGTACTTTTACTGTAATACTGCAGTACTTTTACTGTAATACTGCATACTACATCACTATAATACTGCAGTACTTTTACTGTAATACTGCATACTACATCACTATAATACTGCAGTACTTTTACTGTAATACTACATACTACATCACTATAATACTGCAGTACTTTTACTGTAATACTGCATACTACATCACTATAATACTGCAGTACTTTTACTGTAATACTGCATACTACATCACTATAATACTGCAGTACTTTTACTGTAATACTGCATACTACATCACTCGTAATACTGCAGTACTTTTACTGTAATACTGCATACTACATCACTATAATACTGCAGTACTTTTACTGTAATATTGCATACTACATCACTATAATACTGCAGTACTTTTACTGCAATACTGTATACTACATCACTATAATACTACAGTACTTATACTGTAATACTGCATACTACATCACTATAATACTGCAGTACTTTTACTGTAATACTGCATACTACATCACTATAATACTGCAGTACTTTTACTGAAATACTGTATACTACATCACTCATAATACTGCAGTACTTTTACTGTAATACTGCATACTACATCACTATAATACTGCAGTACTTTTACTGTAATACTACATACTACATCACTATAATACTGCAGTACTTTTACTGTAATACTGCATACTACATCACTATAATACTGCAGTACTTTTACTGTAATACTGCATACTACATCACTATAATACTGCAGTACTTTTACTGTAATACTGCATACTACATCACTCGTAATACTGCAGTACTTTTACTGTAATACTGCATACTACATCACTCATAATACTGCAGTACTTTTACTGTAATACTGCAGTACTTTTACTGTAATACTGCATACTACATCACTATAATACTGCAGTACTTTTACTGTAATACTGCATACTACATCACTCATAATACTGCAGTACTTTTACTGTAATACTGCAGTACTTTTACTGTAATACTGCATACTACATCACTATAATACTACAGTACTTTTACTGTAATACTGCATACTACATCACTATAATACTACAGTACTTATACTGTAATACTGCATACTACATCACTATAATACTGCAGTACTTTTACTGTAGTACTGCATACTACATCACTATAATACTGCAGTACTTTTACTGTAATACTGCATACTACATCACTATAATACTACAGTACTTATACTGTAATACTGCATACTACATCACTATAATACTGCAGTACTTTTACTGTAATACTGCATACTACATCACTATAATACTGCAGTACTTTTACTGAAATACTGTATACTACATCACTCATAATACTGCAGTACTTTTACTGTAATACTGCATACTACATCACTATAATACTGCAGTACTTTTACTATAATACTGCATACTACATCACTATAATACTGCAGTACTTTTACTGTAATACTGCATACTACATCACTATAATATTGCAGTACTTTTACTGTAATACTGCATACTACATCACTATAATACTGCAGTACTTTTATTGTAATACAGCATACTACATCACTATAATACTGCAGTACTTTTACTGTAATATTGCATACTACATCACTATAATACTGCAGTACTTTTACTGTAATACTGCATACTACATCACTATAATACTGCAGTACTTTTATTGTAATACAGCATACTACATCACTATAATACTGCAGTACTTTTACTGTAATACTGCATACTACATAACTATAATACTGCAGTACTTTTACTGTAATACTGCATACTACATCACTATAATACTGCAGTACTTTTACTGTAATACTGCATACTACATCACTATAATACTGCAGTACTTTTACTGTAATATTGCATACTACATCACTATAATACTGCACTACTTCTACTGTAATACTACATACTACATCACTATAATACTGCAGTACTTTTACTGTAATAATGCATACTACATCACTATAATACTGCAGTACTTTTACTGTAATACTGCATACTACATCACTATAATACTGCAGTACTTTTACTGCAATACTGTATACTACATCACTATAATACTGCAGTATTTTTACTGTAATACTGCATACTACATCACTCATAATACTGCAGTACTTTTACTGTAGTACTGCAGTACTTTTACTGTAATACTGCATACTACATCACTATAATACTACAGTACTTTTACTGTAATACTGCATACTACATCACTATAATACTGCAGTACTTTTACTGTAATACTGCATACTACATCACTATAATACTGCAGTACTTTTACTGTAATACTGCATACTACATCACTCATAATACTGCAGTACTTTTACTGTAATACTGCATACTACATCACTATAATACTGCAGTACTTTTACTGTAATACTGCATACTACATCACTATAATACTGCAGTACTTTTACTGTAATACTGCATACTACATCACTATAATACTGAAGTACTTTTACTATAGTACTACATACTACATCACTATAATACTGCAGTACGTTTACTGTAATACTGCATACTACATCACTATAATACTGCAGTACTTTTACTGTAATACTGCATACTACATCACTCATAATACTGCAGTACTTTTACTGTAATACTGCATACTACATCACTCATAATACTGCAGTACTTTTACTGTAATACTGCAGTACTTTTACTGTAATACTGCATACTACATCACTATAATACTGCAGTACTTTTACTGTAATACTGCATACTACATCACTATAATACTGCAGTACTTTTACTGTAATACTACATACTACATCACTATAATACTGCAGTACTTTTACTGTAATACTGCATACTACATCACTATAATACTGCAGTACTTTTACTGTAATACTGCATACTACATCACTATAATACTGCAGTACTTTTACTGTAATACTGCATACTACATCACTCGTAATACTGCAGTACTTTTACTGTAATACTGCATACTACATCACTATAATACTGCAGTACTTTTACTGTAATATTGCATACTACATCACTATAATACTGCAGTACTTTTACTGCAATACTGTATACTACATCACTATAATACTACAGTACTTATACTGTAATACTGCATACTACATCACTATAATACTGCAGTACTTTTACTGTAATACTGCATACTACATCACTATAATACTGCAGTACTTTTACTGAAATACTGTATACTACATCACTCATAATACTGCAGTACTTTTACTGTAATACTGCATACTACATCACTATAATACTGCAGTACTTTTACTGTAATACTACATACTACATCACTATAATACTGCAGTACTTTTACTGTAATACTGCATACTACATCACTATAATACTGCAGTACTTTTACTGTAATACTGCATACTACATCACTATAATACTGCAGTACTTTTACTGTAATACTGCATACTACATCACTCGTAATACTGCAGTACTTTTACTGTAATACTGCATACTACATCACTCATAATACTGCAGTACTTTTACTGTAATACTGCAGTACTTTTACTGTAATACTGCATACTACATCACTATAATACTACAGTACTTTTACTGTAATACTGCATACTACATCACTATAATACTACAGTACTTTTACTGTAATACTGCATACTACATCACTATAATACTACAGTACTTATACTGTAATACTGCATACTACATCACTATAATACTGCAGTACTTTTACTGTAATACTGCATACTACATCACTATAATACTGCAGTACTTTTACTGTAATACTACATACTACATCACTATAATACTGCAGTACTTTTACTGTAATACTGCATACTACATCACTATAATACTGCAGTACTTTTACTGTAATACTGCATACTACATCACTATAATACTGCAGTATTTTTACTGTAATACTGCATACTACATCACTATAATACTGCAGTACTTTTACTGTAATACTGCATACTGCATCACTATAATACTGCAGTACTTTTACTGCAATACTGTATACTACATCACTATAATACTGCAGTATTTTTACTGTAATACTGCATACTACATCACTCATAATACTGCAGTACTTTTACTGTAATACTGCATACTACATCACTATAATACTGCAGTACTTTTACTGTAATACTGCATACTACATCACTCATAATACTGCAGTACTTTTACTGTAATACTGCATACTACATCACTATACTACTGCAGTACTTTTACTGTAATACTGCATACTACATCACTATAATACTGCAGTACTTTTACTGTAATACTGCATACTACATCACTATAATACTGCAGTATTTTTACTGTAATACTGCATACTACATCACTATAATACTGCAGTACTTTTACTGTAATACTGCATACTGCATCACTATAATACTGCAGTACTTTTACTGCAATACTGTATACTACATCACTATAATACTGCAGTATTTTTACTGTAATACTGCATACTACATCACTCATAATACTGCAGTACTTTTACTGTAATACTGCATACTACATCACTATAATACTGCAGTACTTTTACTGTAATACTGCATACTACATCACTCATAATACTGCAGTACTTTTACTGTAATACTGCATACTACATCACTATACTACTGCAGTACTTTTACTGTAATACTGCATACTACATCACTATAATACTACAGTACTTTTACTGTAATACTGCATACTACATCACTATAATACTGCAGTACTTTTACTGTAATACTGCATACTACATCACTATAATACTGCAGTACTTTTACTGTAATACTGCATACTACATCACTCATAATACTGCAGTACTTTTACTGTAATACTGCATACTACATCACTATAATACTGCAGTACTTTTACTGTAATACTGCATACTACATCACTATAATACTGCAGTACTTTTACTGTAATACTGCATACTACATCACTATAATACTGCAGTACTTTTACTATAGTACTACATACTACATCACTATAATACTGCAGTACGTTTACTGTAATACTGCATACTACATCACTATAATACTGCAGTACTTTTACTGTAATACTGCATACTACATCACTCATAATACTGCAGTACTTTTACTGTAATACTGCAGTACTTTTACTGTAATACTGCATACTACATCACTATAATACTACAGTACTTTTACTGTAATACTGCATACTACATCACTATAATACTACAGTACTTATACTGTAATACTGCATACTACATCACTATAATACTGCAGTACTTTTACTGTAGTACTGCATACTACATCACTATAATACTGCAGTACTTTTACTGTAATACTGCATACTACATCACTATAATACTGCAGTACTTTTACTGTAATACTGCAAACTACATCACTATAATACTGCAGTACTTTTACTATAATACTGCATACTACATCACTATAATACTGCAGTACTTTTACTGTAATACTACATACTACATCACTATAATACTGCAGTACTTTTACTGTAATACTGCATACTACATCACTATCATACTGCAGTACTTTTACTGTAATACTGCATAATACTGCAGTACTTGTAGTACTTGTAGTATCGTGGTCAGGTCATAATATAAACATGTGTTATGAGGTGTTGGGGGTTGACTGGATGTTTCTACTATTTAAAGTTCAGCGATTCACGGGCTGCCCACGCGCCCTCTCTGCGCTCTGATTGGCTTCCCCGCTCGTCCACGCGGCGGAGACATGCTGCTCGGTGAGCCGGTAACGGGACACCGGGACTCCCCTCCGGTATAAAACCGACCCGGTGGTCTACAGCTCAGACCACAGTCTCATCTGGTTCAGTTTGGTCTTACTTTAATATTGACCTGATTCTCTGACTGAGACTCATTACTTTCATATAATCACTTTTATTAATATTTAATATTATTTTATTTTTCCTCTAATAGTATTGTTCCGTAGTTTCTCTTCTTTTCTTCTTCTGTCTGTTCCTCATCGTTCCTCCGGTGGAACCATGGTTCTGTCAGCCTCCCACAAGCCGAAGGTGTCTCTGCATCTGTCGGATCCGAGCCGCAGCTTCTACAGCAGCGGAGACAAGCTGTCCGGTTCCGTGCAGCTCCAGGCGGCTCAGCCCTGCAGGCTGACCGGCCTCCGGGTCACTGCCGCCGGCTGCGCTCATGTGCAGCACCGCAAGAAGAACCGGAGCCAGGAGGTGGAGTACCTGAAGTATGAGGAGGAGCTGCGGCTGGAGGAGCAGCTGGAGAAAGGTACCTCAGCTAGAACCCAGAGAACCTAGAACCACTAACACTAGAACCACTAACACTAGAACCTAGAGAACCTAGAACCACTAACACTAGAACCACTAACACTAGAACCTAGAGAACCACTAACACTAGAACCTAGAGAACCTAGAACCACTAACACTAGAACCACTAACACTAGAACCTAGAGAACCACTAACACTAGAACCTAGAGAACCTAGAGAACCACTAACACTAGAACCACTACCAGTTCATTATAAATGTGAAGAATGAAACAGAAAGTTGAACCTCTGTGTTGCTTCATTCATTAACCTCCTCCTCTCCTCCTCTTCCTCCCCCTCTTTCTCCTCCTCTTCCTCCTCTCCTCCTCTCCTCTTCCTCCTCCTCCTCTTCCTCTCCTTCCTCTCTCTACTCTCTCTCCTCTTCCTCTCCTCCTCCTCCTCTCCTTCCTCCTCTCCTTCCTCCTCTCCTTCCTCTCCTCCAACTCTCCTCCTCTCCTCTCTTCCTCCTCTTCCTCTCTCTCCTCCTCTCCTCCTCTTCTCCTCCTCTCCTCCTCCTCCTCTTCTCCTCCTCTCCTCCTCTCCTCCTCCTCCTCTTCTCCTCCTCCTCTTCTCCTCCTCTCAGACTCAGAAGGCTGTTTCTTGCTTCCAGCTGGTAAATCTTTCAGTTTCCAGTTTGGGTTCGAGCTCCCTCCCCCCGGGTCAGTATTACCCCCCTTCTTTCCTTCCTCCCTTTCTTCTTTGTTTCCTTCCCTCCATCCTTCCATCTTTCCTTCCTTTTGTCTTCCCTTCCTTCCCTCCTTCCTTCCTACCTAATGCCTTTTCCTTCCTTCCTTCCTTCCTTCCTTCCTTCCTTCCATCTTTCCTTCATCGTCTTTTCCTCTCTTCCTTTCCTTCCGTTCCTCCTTCCTTCTTTCCTTCCTTTCCTAATCCCTTTTCCTTCCTAATCCCTTTCCCTTCCTTCCTTCCTTCCTTCCTTCCTTCCTCCCTTCCATCTTTTTTAATGATCTGTGGCTCTTGAATGAAGATGAGTTTGACCCCCCTGGATTACAGTGATCAGTTATTGACCAGGCCCCCCCCCCCCTCTGCCCCCCCCCACAGGCGCCTGGTGTCCTCCTATAAGGGGAAGTTTGGCTATATCCGTTACTACGTGCGTGCGGAGCTGGACCGGCCTTCCCATCATGCTTTGCACTGTGAGAGAGAGTTTGAGGTGGAGGAGCCACTGGATGTGAACAGACCTGAACTACTGGTAAGAAATCACTCTCATCAATAATCAATTAATCAATTAACCAATTAACAGCAGTAGATGAGGTCATTCAATGGGTTTTGACTTGGTTGCCATGACGACAACCGAACTCGGATGGTCGAAGTTAGTGAGAAATTCACCTTCAGACTCATTGATTAATGATTATTGATTAATGATTGCAGCTGTAATGTGATGAAGTATTGATGAGCGATCAGAGACACATTAACATAATTAATTAATAAATAAATAAATAATAAATAATAATAATAATAAATAATAATGATAAATAACTAATAATAAATAAATAATAAATAAATAATAATAATAAATAAATAAATAAATAATAAATAAATAATAATAAATAAATAATACAGAGAAACAACCACATAGAAGTAAACTAATAATAACTATATTTCTTAATAACACCCTTCCCTCCCCATCCCCCCCCCCCCCCTCCAGGCTCCAGCTGCGTGCTCCAAACAAAAGAAAGTGACGTGCATGTTCATCCCGGACGGTCAGGTGTCCATCAGCGCAAAGATCGACAGGAAGGGGTTCTGTGAGGGCGAGGACATCAGCGTCAACGCTAAGTTTGAGAACACTTGTTCACGGATCGTCGTTCCCAAAGCCGCCATCGTAGCCAAGCACTCGTACGTCGCCGACGGACACACCAAGGTAACGACCCGCACGCTCACGGTACCCCTGACCCCTGACCCCGACCCTCTGACCTCTGACTCATGGCCCCCAACCCTCTAACCCTCTGACTCATGGCCCCCAACCCTCTGACTCATGGCCCCCAACCCTCTGACTCATGGCCCCCAACCCTCTGACCCTCTGACTCATGCCCCCCAACCCTCTGACTCATGGCCCCCAACCCTCTAACCCTCTGACTCATGCCCCCCAACCCTCTGACCCTCTGACTCATGGCCCCCAACCCTCTAACCCTCTGACTCATGGCCCCCAACCCTCTAACCCTCTGACTCATGGCCCCCAACCCTCTGACCCTCTGACTCATGGCCCCCAACCCTCTGACTCATGGCCCCCAACCCTCTAACCCTCTGACTCATGGCCCCCAACCCTCTGACCCATGGCCCCCAACCCTCTGACTCATGGCCCCCAACCCTCTGACTCATGGCCCCCAACCCTCTAACCCTCTGACTCATGGCCCCCAACCCTCTGACTCATGGCCCCCAACCCTCTGACCCTCTGACTCATGGCCCCCAACCCTCTGACTCATGACCCCCAACCCTCTAACCCTCTGACTCATGGCCCCCAACCCTCTGACTCATGGCCCCCAACCCTCTAACCCTCTGACTCATGGCCCCCACCCCTGACCTCTGACCCCTGCTGTGTCTCAGGTGTCGGTTCAGAAGCTGGCGGCGGTCCGAGGGAACCACATCATCTCAGGAATGTGTGACATGTGGCAGGGAAAGACCATCCGGGTCCCCAGACTGAGACCCTCGCTGCTGGGCTGTGACATCATCAAGGTGGACTACGCCCTCATGGTGAGATCTACCTCCACGTCTTCTTTTCCTTCCTTCCTTCCTTCCTTCCTCTCCTCCTCTCCTCCTCTTGTCCTCCTCCTCCTCTCCTCCTCCTCCTCTCTTCCTCTCCTCTCTCCTCCTCTTCGTCTCCTCCTCTTCCTCCTCCTCTCCTCTTCTCCTCCTCCTCCTCCTCTCCTTTTGTCTTCCCTTGCTTCCCTCCTTCCTTCCTTCCTAATCCCTTTTCCTTCCTTCCTTCCTTCCTTCCTTCCTTCTCAGATTAAAAAAAAAGCAGATAAAGCAATATTAGTCAGCTGACCGCCAAAATAAAAGCAGATAAAACAATAAGTGCTTTTATTTTGTCTTCAGATCTACCTCCACATCCCCGGCAGTGAGAAGCTGGTTCTGGAGCTTCCTCTGGTGATCGGCACGGTCCCGTTCAGCGGCGTCGGCAGCAGAACCAGCAGCATGAGCAGCGGGGCGGGGTCCCTGAGCAGCCAGGGGGGGTCAGTGAGCAGCTGGTCCTCCTTCCCCTCCGCCCCCCCCAGCTACAGCAACATACACAGAGACCTGCGGGTGCGCGAGCCGCTGCTGCAGGACTACGATGGAGCGGAGGACGACGAGGACGACGGCGGTCTCGTCATGAGGGCGCCAGAAATGTACCTCGTCCCCCCCCCCGCCTACACTGAGGTGAGCCCTGACCCTAACCCTGCTGACCGCCAAAATAAAGGCAGATTAAACTGTTCATCAGTCAGCTGACCGCCAAAATAAAGGAGATTAAACTGTTCATCAGTCAGCTGACCGCCAAAATAAAGGAGATTAAACTGTTCATCAGTCAGCTGACCGCCAAAATAAAGGAGATTAAACTGTTCATCAGTCAGCTGACCGCCAAAGTAAAAGCAGATAAAACAGTTCAGTCAGCTGACCGCCAAAATAAAATGCTTTTATTTTGTCTTCAGGTTGACGACGCTGCAAACAAACCTCAGACTGTCTCCTGAGGACGAGGACGACTTCCTGCCCCCCCTCCTGTGACTTCCTGCCCTCTCCCCGTGACTTCCTGCCCCCTCATGACTTCCTGCCTCTCCCCATGACTTCCTGCCCTCTCCCCATGACTTCCTGCCCTCTCCCCATGACTTCCTGCCCTCTCCCTGTGACTTCCTGCCCTCTCCATGACTTCCTGCCCCCGCCATGACTTCATGCTCCCCCCACCGTGACTTCCTGCCCCCGCCATGACTTCATGCTCCCCCCACCGTGACTTCCTGCCCCGCCTCCCGTGACTTCCTGCCCTCTCCCTGTGACTTCCTGCAACCCCACCGTGACTTCCTGCCCTCTCCCCGTGACTTCATGCCCCCCATCGTGACTTCCTGCCCCCCACCATGACTTCCTGCCCTCCCCAGGATCTATTAATGATGACTCAGCAGATTTTCTCTTAATGTTTTTTGTTATTTAGTTGAAATGTTTTTTACTTCCAGAAAGTTTCACCTGTATATATTCTTCTTCTTCTTATTATTATATATATTATAATTATTATTTTGTACAAATGAGAAAGATTTTTATTTTTTTAATTCTAATAATAAATCAGTTTAATATGATTCACGCCTCTGATTGTTCTGTTTGCTGTGTGTCACAAATATCTCATCAACTAGAGAAGTGATTTAATATTCAGGTCAAATATTAATATTAATATTAATATAAACCATATATATGATAGAAAGAAGTAAAATACAAAGAGATATTTAATCATTGTTTCTTTGCTTTTCTTCTTTGTTGCCATGACAACATAAAACATTGAGTCTTTAAGACTGTATTCACACTGGAAGCCAGATGCTCTTATTTAGTCTCATAGATACACTGACTAGATGCCATCGTGGGATGGGGGGGGGGTTATCGTGGCTCGAGGGGGGGTCGTCGTCTAAAAATTATCTACAAATTTTGACTTTTTATCTAAAATTTGGACATTTTATCAAAAAATTTCGATTTTTATCTAAAGATTTTGACTTTTTATCTAAAAAGTTTCACTTTTTATCAATTTTTTTGACTTTTTATCAAAAATTTTGACTTTATCTTAAAATTTTGACTTTTTTATCAAATTTTCTTGACATTTTATCAAAAATGTTGACTTTTTATCTAAAAAGTTTCACTTTTTATCAAATTTTTTGACTTTTTATCAAAACATTTTCACTTTTTATCAAAAATGTTGACTTTATCTAAAATTTTGACTTTTCATCAAAAAGTTTCACTTTTTATCAAATTTTTTGACTTTTTATCAAAACATTTTCACTTTTTATCAATTGTTTTTGACTTTATCAAAAATTTTGACTTTATCAAAAAAAATTTTGACTTTTTATCTTAAAGTTTTGACTTTTTATCTTAAAATTTGGACATTTTATCACATTTTCTTGACTTTTATCAAAAAGTTTGACTTTTTATCTAAAAAGCGAGGTGAGCCCTGACCCTAATGACATTAGAACCAGATTGGAATCAGATTTGAATCAGATTAGAACCAGAGTAGCTGCAGTCTGAATGCAGAATAACTTCCTGTATAAATTTTAGCATCAGATTCCCTCTTAGTGTTTCCTTCCTTCCTTCTTTCCTTCCTTCCTTCCTCCCTTCCTTCCTTCTCTCCTCATACTTCTTGTTCTTTCTTTCTCTTCCTTCCTTCCTTCCTTCCTTCCTTCCCTCCTTCCTTCCTTCTCTCCTTCCTTTATTCGTTCCCTCCTTCCTTCTCTCCTTCCTTTATTCCTTCCTTTATTCCTTCCTTCCTTTCTCTCCTCCTTTCTTCCTTCTCTCCTTCCCTCCTCCCTTCCTTTCTTCCTTCCTCCCTCCCTCCCTCCCTTCCTCCCTCCCTCCCTTCCTTCCTCCCTCCCTCCCTTCCTTCTTTCCTTCCTCCCTTTCATCCTTCCTTCCTTCCTTCATATTAGCTTCAGATCAACTTTATAATTCATGTTTCCACAGAAGGAGGACTGTGGGTTTAGTCCTCCATCACTTCCTGTAAACATGATGAAGGATCTAATGCTCAGTATGAACAGGAGGAATCATTACACACACACACACACACACACACACACACACACACACACACACACACACATACACACACGCACACACGCACTCACACACACACACACACACACTGCTGAAAAACTGTGAACTTTTAATTAATGAAATGTCATCTGCTGCAACTCAGTAGAATATGAATGTGTGTGTGTGTGTGTGTGTGTGTGTGTATATGTATGTGTGTGTGTGTGTGTATGTATATGTGTGTGTGTGTGTATATATGTGTGTGTGTGTGTGTATGCATGTGAGTGTGTGTGTATATATATGTGTGTGTGTGTGTGTGTGTGTGTGTGTGTGTGTGTGTGTATATGTATGTGTGTGTGTGTGTGTATGTGTATATATGTGTGTGTATGTGTGTATATATGTGTGTGTGTGTGTGTATATATATATGTGTGTGTGTGTGTGTATATGTGTGTGTGTGTGTATGCATGTGTGTGTGTGTGTGTGTATATATATGTGTGTGTATATATGTGTGTGTGTGTGTGTATATATGTGTGTGTGTGTGTGTATATATGTGTGTGTGTGTGTATATATATATATATGTGTGTGTGTGTGTGTAATGTGATTCAGTTGTTTACTGTCTCTGCAGCTGTTCAACCTCTGACTCACTTTAACTGTATAAACATCATATTACAGCTGACCTCCATTCTCGCCCCCCCCCCCCCATCACCCCCCCTCCCCCCATCACTCCCCCTCGTCTCTCGCCCCCCCCACCCTTGTCCTCCTTTTTCCTGCGTGGCAAGCAGCCTCTCTTCCCTCTGATTGGTCGGCTGGGTGTGTGAGGCAGCGTGTGCTCAGAGAGTGAGCGAGCCTCTGAGTCAGCGGGGATCCAAGTCCTGGTCCTGGTCCTGGTCCAGGTTCAGGTCCAGGTTCAGGTCCTGGTTCAGGTCCTGGTCCAGGTCCAGGTCCTGGTTCAGGTCCTGGTTCTGATCCTGGTCTTGGTCTTGGTCCAGGTTTCTGGGTCAGACTCCTAGAACAGGAAATGTCCTTCGTAGAAAGAGTTTCCAAAATAAGAGTAAACGTGAGACACGTGTGTGTGTGTATCTGAGTGTGTGTGTGTGTGTGTGTGTGTGTGTGTGTATCTGAGTGTGTGTGTGTGTGTGTGTGTGTGTGTGTGTGTACCTGAGTGTGATGTGACATTTCCTGTCTATTAATAAACTGTCTTTTCATTGGTTACTGCTGACGACTCTCATCAAGTTCAAAGCTGTGAAGCCTTCAAAGCGACCAATCCAACGGCTCCTCGTCCACTGATGATGTCACACACAGGAAACAGATTGTTGTAACCTTTAACCTTTAACCTTTAATCTCTGGATGGAGCCCAGTGGCAGTAAATACAGCGAGAAGAGCAGGGGCCCTGAGACAGACCCCTGTGGAACCCCATATGGCAGTGGAGCAGGGGCCTTAAGACCGATCCCTGTGGAACCCCATATGGCAGTGGAGCAGGGGCCCTAAGACAGACCCCTGTGGAACCCCATATGGCAGTGGAGCAGGGGCCTCAAGACCGATCCCTGTGGAACCCCATATGGCAGTTGAGCAGGGGCCCTAAGACAGACCCCCGTGGAACCCCATATGGCAGTGGAGCAGGGGCCCTAAAATCGACCCCTGTGGAACCCCATACGGCAGCGGAGCAGGGGCCCTAAGACAGACCCCTGTGGAACCCCATACGGCAGTGGAGCAGGGGCCCTGAGACCGATCCCTGTGGAACCCCATATGGCAGTGGAGCAGGGGCCTTAAGACCGACCCCTGTGGAACCCCATACGGCAGTGGAGCAGGGGCCCTAAGACAGACCCCTGTGGAACCCCATACGGCAGTGGAGCAGGGGCCCTAAGACAGACCCCTGTGGAACCCCATACGGCAGTGGAGCAGGGGCCCTAAGACTGACCCCCGTGGAACCCCATACGGCAGTGGAGCAGGGGTCCTAAGACCGACCCCTGTGGAACCCCATACGGCAGTGGAGCAGGGGCCTTGAGACAGACCCCTGTGGAACCCCATATGGCAGTGGAGCAGGGGCCTTAAGACCGACCCCTGTGGAACCCCATACAGCAGTGGAGCAGGAGCCCTAAGACAGACCCCCGTGGAACCCCATATGGCAGTGGAGCAGGGGCCCTAAAATCGACCCCTGTGGAACCCCATACGGCAGCGGAGCAGGGGCCCTAAGACAGACCCCTGTGGAACCCCATACGGCAGTGGAGCAGGGCCCTGAGATCGACCCCTGTGGAACCCCATATGGCAGCGGAGCAGGGGCCCTAAAATTTACCCCTGTGGGACCCCATACGGCAGTGGAGCAGAGCTGGATTCTGAAGTTCCAAGGCTCACACTCATGGTTCTGTCAGCCAGATAGGATCTGATCCAGTCCAGCGCAGTACCACAGATGCCCACTAGGTGGCTTAGCCGAGCCAGTAGAGTGTTGTGGTCCACGGTATCAAAGGCTGCAGTTAGGTCCAACAGGACAAGAATGACATGATCACCAGAGTCATTTGTTAATAAGATGTCATTAAAACCCCGTAGTAAGGCTGATTCAGTGCTGCGCAGGGTTTTGAAGCCTGATTGAAAGACCTCCAGGAAATTGTGCTCATCACGACATTATAACTTATACATTATAACTTCATATTTCTTCATGCCTAAAGAGAAATAAAAGCAGTGATGTTATCATGATTCAGGCATGAAAGGGTTAAAGTGAAACAAAACATAAATAATAATCTTATATAAACTGTTTCCTGTTCTTATTCACATTTTCATTCTCACTGTTCCACAAATGACTAAAAACCTGAGAAGTCTTACGCTTCCCTCTAATCTGCCCGGAGACACATTATGCTTGATGCTGATTGGTTAAAAAAAAGCTTTGGGACTTGTTCAACAGACAAAGTTGCAAACAGAAGAAGACGAGGACGCAGACATTTAAAACCAGGCGATCAATCGGTTCATGATCAGATTCCTGATCAGCAAATCAATATGTTTGAGTTCCAGCTGCTGTTTGTGTGTGTGTTCGTCCCTCAGGTGATCTGCTCAGGTAACACACATTATTACAGTAACAGCAGTTTCTCACTTCCACTGAAGTGATTGTGTCATTAATAACTGTTTATCTCAGTTGATTTGTGGCTTTAATATTCACACTCGAGCAGTGCTGATGGTTGTCATTGGTGATCAGTCGGTGGCTGAGTTACACACACTGTCACAACAAAATGTTCAGGACATGTTAACTTACTGAGCTCAGCATTTAACTAAATGTTTGTGTTACTAAGTCTGCATACCGTCTCTCTGTTCTGGTGAAAAGCTCCCAGGTAGCTGAGTGGTTTGGGCACATTCCTTAATCACATGATCACAAGCTCATGCCCAGCATTGTACTTGTACTGCATGAAGTCGTTCAAAGTTCAAAGTAATGTGTCATTGTTACAAGAGCAATGAGACAGCACAGCAGGTAGAACCAGTGTAGTGTGTAGAGCAGTGGACTGAGTACACAACTTTGTGGGGAACCGGTGCCGATGGTCAGAGTCACAGAGTCTTTGTGTGGTTTGTTAAGTCCTGGAGTTTGGAGATGGCCCCGGCTGTTCTGCACACTGCTGCATCTCCACATCTGTAGGACAAATATCTGGCTTTTGGTTGGGAAGCATTAACAGTCTTTCTGGTGGTAACATTGTCCACGTAATGTTGATATTGTCCATGACTGTGGTTGTGTATTCCCCCAATGCCATTTTTGGGTCATCAGCTGCTCCTTGACAACTAAAGATGTTCTAGTCTGCGTTGTTGAAACAGTCCTGGAGCTGAGGGACAGCATCCTCACTCCACAATCACAAGTCAACAACATCAAAAACATCCCTGTCTCTGTAGGTCTCACTGCTGGTGCATCCCACTTACCCATAATGCTTTGCCCCTCTTAGGTTCGACGACAGGACGACACTCCTTGTGGGCGCTGGCCACCTACATCTCAGGGTCAACGCCGTTTCCAGAGTTCAGTGGGGTCCTGATGTTGGACGACATTCAGGTGGGCTACTTCGACTCGGTGACGGACCGATTCAGGGAAAACGGTGAGGAGGGAGCAGAGCTGGACCTGGGTCAGCAGGCCGGGTACATACAGCAGGAAATGTTCTGTAACATGAAGAAGCGGCTGGCGCTGGTCAAACAGCGTTTCAATCTGACGGCGGGGGTCCACGTCCAGCAGAGGCTGACAGGCTGCGAGGTGCTGCAGGATGGTCAGCCGGCACTCATCATGTTCAGAGATGGCTCCAACGGACAAGACGCCGACAGCCTGATGTACAACATGACACACTTCACCTACGCCAGCGGTGACAGCTGGGAGATCCAGTGGGACACTATGGAGCAGACATACATTCGGACACTCTACTCCAACATCTACCTGCCCTTCTGTGTACGGACACTTAAACACCTCCTGGACCAAAACAAACGTCTGGTGAAACGTCGGGTTCAACCTCGAGTCCGCTTCATAACGAAGCCGTTGTCAGGCGGAGCTCGGGTCACCTGTCTGGCCACAGACTTCTACCCTCGCCACATCAACCTGACGCTACTGCGGGACGGCCAGCCAGTGGACGAGGACCAGCTGACGGGCGGTGAGGTGCTGCCCAACGGCAACGGCCTCTATCAGGTGAGGAAGACGTTGACCGTCACGGACGAAGAGCTTCAGCGGAAACACAGCTACACCTGCACCACCGCTCACCTGAGCTTGGACAACCGGCTGGAGGTGAGCTGGAGGGCGGAGTTCTCCCGTTCTCACAGGGTTCACATCATCTCCGCCCCCGCCAGCCTGGCTATCGCTGCCGTCCTGCTGCTGCTGCTGCTGTGGTGGAGGAAGAGGAGACGCACACTGCGGTCAGAGGGAATCGCCGTGGAAACACAGGAGCAGCCAGGAGAAGAGTAACTGTGAGAATTTAAGCCAAAGCTGTATATATGAATTACATTAATACTCCTACAGGATCATCACTGTTATGAAATTATTAAATCTTATGATTAAGAGAGTAGATTTTATTATATTTTTTTATTTTAAATGACTTAGTTGTATGACATTATATTATGTACATTTTGTTCATCTTGTATTGATAAATGTTGAATCTTTTTATATACCACAAATCATATAACTACAATACAAAACAATAAAACTATCTATTTTGTCCATAGTAAACATGAATTAATCTCTCCATTCAAATGAATTAGTTCAGTTAACTGGCAAAACAGACAGACAGGTAGAATTAGCCAATCACAAAAAAGTAGCTCAGTTTCTGCCCAGCAACAGGTTGCTAAGGGCAGCTAAGGCCCTGCGGTTGCTACGGCGATGTGAGAATCTGCTTGGAAATTCTCAAAATTCTAAAGGATTTGGCTTCTGACAAGGTCCCGAACAACTGCAAACTGTGAGAAAACCGTAACTCCTGTCCAAAAACCGAAAACACCGTGAGAGACACAGAAGCCGGCAGATTCTGACAGTGTTTATTTTATTCACATATTCCTTAAAATGAGCGAGTAAGCTCAGTGTGAACACAGAGTGAGATTCTTTTGAAAAAAGAAGACGATTACATTAGGTTCAATGGGGAGCGAGACAGGTATTGCTGCCAGTCTCGGCCCCCCCCATTTAAATTTTTTACAGACCCCGCCTGTCAACGTCACATTTTATGAATCCCAACACCTACGTATGTCTACATTTTGACCAAAAATGATTTGTCTCCTTTTTACGGTTTGGCCGTGAGCTCGAGTTAAAAATAAAAATTAAAGTTGAAGTATGTAACTTTGACACCAAGCGTTTAGAAATGGTACTGCGGCCCACGTTCAAAACACTGGAGAGAGCTGTTACTCCTCGCCCCCTCCCTGCCAGAGTCTACTTTACGTGGGTTGCCAGTTGTTGGACGTGATCCTGCATATCCTCCTCCGTATCAGCGGGTGCAGCTGAGTGCTGTATGACGCTGTAACCGTCTCCAGCCGTCTCCAGCCGTCTCCATGTTTCAAAGACATCTCCTATACATCCCCTTGTTTTGTTTCTCAAATTGTCACAACGTATTTGAGAGTCATAATGAGGTTTTTTGGTTTTGTAACATCAGACATTATTTGCAATGTTCCTGCAGCTCAGTGGCAACTGGCAACCTGGCTGCTGAAACACTACTGACTTGGTGATTGGTAGCTAGGTGGTGGGTGGCGCATCAGGCCAAAACACAGAATGACAACATAAACATGACTTGAGGGCTGCAACTGAGCTTTTCAATTGTGAATATTCTGGCTGGACTACTACTGTCAGTGATATCAGTGTTTGAAATGAACATGATTCCTTAATGTCTGGTTACATTTTAGGGCCATTTTATGATTATTTGGAATATATTTGTTACATACAGCTACTTTAAGGTTAATTTTTACTGCTTCTCACACTCTAGCTAACTGCCGCTTCCACTCTAACTTTGAAGAAAAAGTGATTTCCACTCCTCGTTTGACTGCTCATAGTTTGAAAAGTTTACATGTTATGTAAAAACAGTTTAGTGTTTTGAAGAGAGCACAAGTTTTCCTCTGTTTTAAAGTCTGAATCACGTTTCTACATGCAGGTATGAGAGAGCTAGGTGACTCTGAAAAAAGGTGAAATTTTTTGGGGGTTTTCAAAAAATTCCCATTCATTTCCAATGGAGACTTATTCACGTTTTTTTTGGGAATAACTTTGGGAAACTTTGGAATTTCAACACCAAAAGTCATAGCACCCCTCCCCCGATCGAGCCGCACGTTTTGATGTATATATTGTCGGGGTTTTCTCAAAGCTGCGGGAGGAGAAGTATGGCACTAATAACAGACAGTGTTTGTATTAAATGTTGAATCAGAAATAAAAAATCAAACATATGAAGTGAAACTCTAGTTGATGCTTCCTCCGTCCCTCCTTTCCTTCCTTCCTTCTTTCCTCCCTTCCTCCTCCCTCCTTTCCTTCCTTCCAAACATATGAAGTGAAACTCTAGTTGATGCTTCCTGTCTCCAGACACATATCAGATATCAGTGTGATCAATAACTGATGATCAATAAAGAGACGTGACAGCGTGACCGTGGTTACCTGAGCAGGTGGTGACATCACAGCAGCTCTGTGGTTCCTGATTGGTCAGTTGAGCTCAGCAGGTGAATCACAGACTGAAGTGTGTGTGTGTGTGTGTGTGTGTGTCTGTGTGTGTGTGTGCATTAACAGGACCAACTCAGTGTCCATGTTACTATTCTTGTATACTTGTTTGTGTTCATTCATCATTTCTTCTTCTTCTTTGTGTCTCTTGATGCTCTTTGTACTTTTATTCCTGTTCCACTGTAAATGTCTCCACTGTGTGAACACTAGTGCATCGTATCATACATTATAACTTCATATTTTTTCATGCCTAAAGACAAATGAAAGCAGTGATGTTAACATGATTCATGCATGAAAGGGTTAAAGTGAAACAAAACATAAATAATAATCTTATATAAACTGTTTCTTGTTCTTATTCACATGTTCATTCTCTCTTTTCCACAAAATGACTAAAAACCTGAGAAGTCTTCCCTCTCTGTGATTGGCCGGATGCTGATTGGTTAAAAAAAAAGCTTTGGGGCTTGTTCAACAGACAAAGTGAAAGTCAAGAAGACGAGGACGCAGACATTTAAAACCAGCAGATCAATATGTTTGAGTTCCTGCTGCTGTGTGTGTGTGTGTTCGTCCCTCAGGTGATCAGCTCAGGTAACAGCTGTGTTTCTTCTCTGTCAGGTATCACAGGAAGTGATTGTGTGTCATTAATAAGTGTTTATCTCGGTTGATTTGTGGCTTTCACACTCGAGCACTGCTGCTGGTTGTCATTGGTGATCAGTCGGTGGGTGAGTTACACACACTGTCACAACAAGATGTTCAGGACATTGTTAACTTACTGAAAATCAAAGTTTAGCATTTAACTAAATGTTTATGTTTTAGTTTGTGTTACTAAGTCTGCATACCGTCTCTCTGTTCTGGTGAAAAGCTCCCAGGTAGCTGAGTGGTTTGGGCACATTCCTTAATCACATGATCACGAGCTCAAGCCCAGTATTGTACTTTTATTGCATGAAGTCGTTCAAAGTTCAAAGACCAGACAGGACTAAACTCAATAAGGTGTAATAAAAATAAAAAAGTGTATGAGCTGAGAGCAAATGTTGCTGCTAGTGCAGATGTCCCAGCAGTTCAGTTCAAGTTAGGTATTGGGTGGGGGGGGGGGGGGGCTGTTGAGGAGTCTTATTGCTTGTGGGAAGAAACTCGTCGTATGTGTTCTTCAGCTCCAGGTGCTCCAGTGCAGTGTGAAGCAGCAGGTGTACTGGTTCTCCCTGTAAACAAACTGGTGCTGGTCGGATGAAACTTGTGTGATGCTTCTGATGTGTTTCTGGACCGGTCTCTCCAGACATTTAGCAGGTATGGAGGTGAGAGCCACAGGCCTGCAGTCATTTTTGGTACTGGTATTATTGTAGATGCTTTGAAACATGAGGGGACATATGACAGCGTTAGGGACCTAACGGACCTCCGTCAGCTGGTCAGCACAGTCTTTCAGGACACCATCAGGTCCAGCAGCTTTCCCAGGGTTGATGTTTCGCAGGCAGAGTCCGACATTGTATTGGCTCAAGGTGGGCTCAGCATCATCAGAGGGGAGGGGCAGCAGCAACTGGTTCCTGTTGTTCCTATCAAACTGAGTATGAAACTGGTTCAGCTCTTCAGTCAACGTGGCACAGATGGTTGCAGAGGAAGATGTTGTCTCTCTGTAGTTAGAGGTTGCTCTTATTCCCTCCCACACTTGTCTTGAGTTGGTGGAGTTATGAAAATGATGTTCGACTTGCTGCCTGAGTTAATGCCTCCTCAGTCCTGCCCCGGCTGCTCTGTACACTGCTGCATCTCCAGATCTGTAGGACAAATCTCTGGCTTTTAGTTGTGATCGTACATCCCTTGACATCCATGGCTGTTGGTTGGGAAACATTAACAGTCTTTCTGGTGGTAACATTGTCCATCGTCGTGTATTCCCCCAATGCCATTTTTGGGTGATCAGGTGCTCCTTGACTACTAAAGATGTTCTTGTCTGTATTGTTGAAACAATCCTGGAGTTGAGGGACAGCATCCTCACTCCACAATCACAAGTCAACAACATCAAAAACATCCAGTCCTGTCTCTGTAGGTCTCAGGTTTGTGGACAACCACAGTCCACTGCTGGTGCATCCTACTTACCCATAATGCTTTGCCCCTCTTAGGTTCTGGACGACACTCCTTGTGGGTGCTGGCTACCTACATCTCAGGGTCAACGCCGTTTCCAGAGTTCAGTGCGGTCCTGATGTTGGACGACATTCAGGTGGGCTACTTCGACTCAGTGACGGGCCGATTCAGGGAAAATGGTGAGGAGGGAGCAGAGCTGGACCTGGGTCAGCAGGCCGGGTACATACAGCAGGAAATGCTCTCCAGCATGACATACCAGCTGGAACAGTTCAAACAGCGTTTCAATCTGACGGCGGGGGTCCACGTCCAGCAGAGGCTGACAGGCTGCGAGGTGCTGCAGGACGGTCAGCCGGCACTCATCATGTTCAGAGACGGCTCCAACGGACAGGACGCTGACAGCCTGATGTACAACATGACACACTTCACCTACGCCGGCGGTGACGGCTGGGAGATCCAGTGGGATGCCATGAAGAAGACGTACTTCCAGACACTCTACTCCAACATCTACCTGCCCTTATGTGTACAGACACTTAAACACCTCCTGGACCAAAACAAACGTCTAGTGAAACGTCGGGTTCGACCTCGAGTCCGCTTCATAACGAAGCCGTTGTCAGGCGGAGCTCGGGTCACCTGTCTGGCCACAGACTTCTACCCTCGCCACATCAACCTGACGCTACTGCGGGACGGCCAGCCAGTGGACGAGGACCAGCTGACGGGCGGGGAGGTGCTGCCCAACGGCAACGGCCTCTATCAGGTGAGGAAGACGTTGACCGTCACGGACGAAGAGCTTCAGCGGAAACACAGCTACACCTGCACCACCGCTCACCTGAGCTTGGACAACCGGCTGGAGGTGAGCTGGAGGGCGGAGTTCTCCCGTTCTCACAGGGTTCACATCATCTCCGCCCCCGCCGGCCTGGCTATCACTGCTGTCCTGCTGCTGCTGCTGCTGTGGTGGAGGAAGAGGAGACGCACACTGAGGTCAGAGGGAATCGCCATGGAAACACAGGTGCAGCCAGGAGAAGAGTAACTGTGAGAATTTAAGCCAAAGCTAATATATATGAATTACATTAATACTCTTACAGGATCATCACT
>NC_070587.1:35862025-35992025 GCF_027409825.1 Scomber japonicus | reverse complement strand
GGAGAGAGAGAGGAAAGAAGGAGAGAAGAAGAAAGAGAGGAAGGTAGGGGGGAGGAAGGACAGAAGGAAAAAAGAAAGAAGGAGAGAGGAAGGACAGATGGAAGGAAGGAAGGAAGGAAGGAAGGAGTCTCACCTGGAGTCCAGTCCATCTGACTGTCCGTCTGCTCGCTGCTGTGATATTTATCAGAGTACCGCTCCACATCTGTACAGGAAACACACCGTCACAATAAAACTCTGCACAGGAAACACACCGTCACAATAAAACTCTGCACAGGAAACACACCGTCACAATAAAACTCTGCACAGGAAACACACCGTCACAATAAAACTCTGCACAGGAAACACACCGTCACAATAAAACTCTGTACAGGAAACACACCGTCACAATAAAACTCTGCACAGGAAACACACCTTCACAATAAAACTCTGTACATGAAACACACCGTCACAATAAAACTCTGTACAGGAAACACACCATCAAAATAAAGCTCTGTACAGGAAACACACTGTCACATTAAAACTCTGTACAGGAAACACACCATCAAAATAAAACTCTGTACAGGAAACACACTGTCACATTAAAACTCTGTACAGGAAACACACCATCACAATAAAAAGTTGTGTGTGTGTGTTTTTCTATCCTGGTGGGGACCGACTCCTGGTTTCCATGGTAACGAACATTGGAATCAATAGCAAACAGCCTCCTGATAGGCCTGGTCCCCACAAGGTTGGTTTTCCTGACTGTGTGTGAACCCCAGAGGTCACACATGGTACTGCAGTGTGCGGACCTTTTCCTGACAAAGTGTGGGTTTCAGTCCATCATTTGTTCAAATACTGAATATGAATTGTACTGTGGCTAACAGTGATGTCAATTGTATGCTAATAGACGTTAGCATTACGGGTCCCAACGAGGGGGGGCAACATTCAGGTTTCAGATTTATGAGAGTTTTTCATATTTCAAGTCATTTTTTTTGTTCAAACTGAATTATGATGAATTTAGGAGTTAAAACTACGTCTCTAGACCCTTTAGAAAGGCTGGACCCTAGTCAGGGTCCCCACCAGGTAGTAAAACAGGTATATGTGTGTGTCTGTGTGTGTGTTACTTTGTGTGTGTGTGTGTGTGTGTGTGTGTGTTTGTATGTGTCTGTGTATATATGTATGTGTGTGTGTGTGTGTGTGTGTGTGTGTGTGTGTGTGTGTGTGTGTGTGTGTGTGTGTGTGTGTACCTCTGTGAGCAGCAGCAGGTTGGATGAAGAAGGGCAGACTCTTCATGGCTCCTCTGAACTCTTGTTTGAGAGCCAACAGATACTCCACCTCCTCTCCACCTGTGAGGGGGAGGGGCTTGTGCTCCATCACCTGGGCAGTAACACATACATACACACACACACACACACACACACACACACACACACACACACACACACACAGTGTAAATAAGAAACTTAACATATTAATGAACTACAGTTCCCAGTATGCTTTGTGTATCTGTGTGTGTGTGTGTGTGTGTGTATGTGTGTGTGTGTGTATGTGTGTGTCTCTGTGTGTATCTGTGTGTGTGTGTCTCTCCGTGTGTGTGTGTGTGTCTGTGTGTGTGTGTATGTGTGTGTATATGTGTGTGTGTGTGTGTGTATATGTATGTGTGTTTCTGTGTGTGTATATGTATGTGTGTCTGTGTGTGTGTGTGTATGTGTGTATGTATGTGTCTGTGTGTGTGTGTGTGTGTGTGTGTGTGTGTGTGTGTGTGTGTGTGTTATAATGTATGTGTGTGTTTATATGTGTGTATCTCTCTGTAGAGAGTAGTGTGTGTAGTTGTGGGTGTGTATATATATATATATGTGTATTACAGGGTAGAGGGCTGTAGGTTGTTGGGTAGTTGTGTGTGTGTGTGTGTGTATATATATGTGTGTATAATGTGTGTGTGTGTGTGTATTACAGGGTAGAGGGCTGTAGGTTGTTGGGTAGTTGTGTGTGTGTGTGTGTATATATATGTGTGTATAATGTGTGTGTGTGTGTATTACAGGGTAGAGGGCTGTAGGTTGTTGGGTAGTTGTGTGTGTGTGTGTGTGTATATATATGTGTGTATAATGTGTGTGTGTGTATTACAGGGTAGAGGGCTGTAGGTTGTTGGGTAGTTGGAGGTAAACTGTCTCCTCTGTTGATCCCGACGGCCTCCACACTGAAGCTCATCATCCTCCGACCTCGACCCCCCCGACCCGCCATTCCCAGTCCAGTTCAGACCAGACCAGACCAGACCAGTCCAGACCAGTTCAGACCAGAACAGACCAGCTGGTTGGAGGAAATCTGGATCCTGACAGACAGAGAACCAATAATCAATAATCAGCTGTTAATATTATTTTACATTCCTCTGTAAAATAGTTTAGCACTTTATTCTGAAAGGAACTAAATGGAATGTAAAGGAAGTGACTTTATGAACTTTCAGATTAATTTCAAATTAAAAGCTGGTTAAACCTCTGAGACTCTGATACTAACTATAACACATAAATAAATAAATATATAAATATATAAATAAATAAAAAAATAAATATTACATAAAAAATTGCATGCAACCCCTCCCGCGCGGCTACTCTGACTACACACTGTGCATTTAGGGCACACTAGGCACAGATTATTAGGCCCTGCTGGAGGGAGAAGAAGGCGATTTTCCAGGGAATCCATCGAGGATTATTTAAAAGGCAACACGAGCTGAGCCCCGGGTTAGGGGTTGGGGGGGGGGGGGGCAGGGTTAGGGGTTAGGGTCATTTCAAGCAACACTAAATGCAACGTGGAGACATTATGCATATATGGGTTCCCACTCCGACCATTTATTGTGTATTATTTTGCCGTTATTAAGGCAAAATAACTCAATTTATGTCCATGGACATTATAATGAATAGTCTATAGGCTTAATATTAGTTTACATCCAGCGTGCTGCGTGGACTTCATTACATCTGCTGCACCGCTGCTACCACAATTATGAAATGCTAAGTTTCTACAGTCAGTGACTGTGACCCTCATAAAAGTAATATTTTACTAATCTGTATTATATAAACTAACGAAATTCGTTTAACCCTCCTGTTGTCTGTCGAGTCAAGGAAGGAAGAAAGGGGGATGGAGGACGGAAGGAAGGGAGGAAGGGAGTAAAGGAAAGAAGGCAGGGAGGGAAGAAGGAAGGAAGGAGAGAAGAAGAAAAAGAGGAAGGTAGGGGGGAGGAAGGAAGGAATGACAGAAGGAAGAAAGGGGGATGGAGGACGGAAGGACGGAAGGAAAGGAAATAAGGAAGGGAGGAAGGAAGGATGGAGGAAAAGTAAATAAAGAAGGAAGGTAGAAGGGGGGGGGGAAAAGAAGGTAGGAGGGAGGGAGGAAGGAAGGAAAGAAGGACAGAGGGAAGAAAGGAAGGACAGAGGAAAGAAGTAAGGAAGGAAAGAAGGAAGGAAGAAAGGGGGATAGAGGAAGGGAAGAAAGAGAGAAGAAAGAAAGAAGGAGAGGAAGGTTAAGTAAGTCATTTGGCGACTTCTAAGTCATTAAACTAAGTCTGACTGTTACTGGAGTAACCCACCTCGTCTTGTATTGACTCCTAACTCCTAACTCCTAACCCCTAACCCCTAACTCCTAACCAGAACCGGCCCGCTGAGGGACCTTCCTTCCATCTGTCCTTCCTTCCTTCCTTCCTTCCTTTCATCTTTCCTTCCTCCCTTCCTTTTTTCCTTTCTTGGTTCCTTTCTTCCTTCCATCTGTCCTTCCTCCCTTTCTTCTTTTTATTCTTCCTTCCTTCCTTCCTTCCTTCATTTTCATTCAAGGGATCATTAAAAAGATGGAAGGAAAGAAGGAAATAAGACGGAAAAGGGAGGAAGGACAGATGGAAGGGAGGAAGGAAGGCAGAAAGGAAGGAAAACAAGACAGGAAGGAAAGATGGAAGGAAGGAAAGAAGAAAAAAAGAAAGAAAGGTAAGAAGGACAGAAGGAAGGAAGGAAGGAAGGAAGTCATGAATGAATGACTCAGACAACAACGTGTATCAAACAAAGTGAAAAAATAATAAAGTACGTAACAACAACACCGCACTGTAGTAAAAGCTGCAGTGTTCAAAGTGTGGGAAAAAAGTAGGCGGCTTATAGTCCGGGATTTACGGTAATTTATTATATATATTTTATTATTATATATATTTTATTATTGTATATATTTAATTATTATATATGTAATTATGATCTAACTCCAGAGGATCAGACTAGAGCTGGTGATATCATCAGTAATGTGAATATAATAAATATAATAAATATAATAAAGACTTAATAACAGAAGAGTTTGATAAGTTCAGATAATGACATCATCAGCTTTAAAACAATATAATGACGTCCTAAATACTGAGATGATATTTAATCCTTTATAGGACACGGAAGGAAAGGAAGGGAGGAAAGAAGGAAGGATGGAAGGAAGGAAGGAAGAAGAAAGGGGGATGGAGGAAGGAAAGAAGGAAGGGAGGAGAGAAGGAGGGAGAGACAAAGAACAGATGGAAGGAAGGAAAGGAAGGAAGGACGGAGGAAATAAGGAACGAGGGAGGGAGAAAGGAAAAGATGAAGGGAAGAAAGAAGGCAGGGAGGAAGGAAGGAAAGAAGGAAGGAAGGAAGGAAGGAAGGGTATTTTGGGATATTTACAGAAGTTACCAAATATAATTAGTTCATTATATAACTGAATATATCTGTCCCTCTTTCTTTCTTTCTTCCCTCCATCCTTCTCTTCTTCCTTCCATCCCTTCATCCGTGTCCTGCTGATATAACTCATCTTATATACCTCAGTAATAATTCCAGCAGAGACTCAAACATTATAAAGTGATTATTAAACTCTTATTAAATGTTTTAATGTGATTATTAAACATATAAACAGCTGTTAGCATGTTAGCCCGTTAGCATGTTAGCTTCTAACCTTCGGTCTGAGTTAACTCTTCTTCTTCTTCTCTTCGTCCTCTCTGTCTCATCTTCTCCTCCTCATCATCATCATCCTCCTCATCATCATCATCATCTTCATGTTCACCTTCTTCTTCTTCTACTTCATCATCTTCAGAAGTTAAACTGCGACATATTTGTTTGTTTACATCCGCGCCATCTTGGTTTTCTTCTTCTTCTTCTTCTGGAGTTTAATTTAGCAGCTTAAAGGCGCGTCACCGCCACCTGGTGGACGGAGAGAGGAACTGCAGGTTAAACTAATTATTATACAGAAAGAAAGGAAGGAAGGAAAGAAAGAAAGAAAGACAGAAAGAAAGAAAGACAGAAAGAAAGAAAGACAGAAAGAAAGAAAGACAGAAAGAAAGAAAGACAGAAAGAAATAAAGCTCTAATAGATGAAAGAACAGAAAGAAAGAAAGACAGAAAGACAGAAAGAAAGACAGAAAGACAGAAAGAAAGAAAGATTTGATTTTGATTTTAACACAACTTTATTTAAGATGAAAAAACAAAGAATCAAACCTTCCTGTTCTCACTTTCCTTCCAACAAGTTAAAAACTAAACTAAAAACTGAGCTGCAGCGACCAGCAGAGAGCATATAGCATAGAGCCATAGAGCAACTTCTGAGCTGCCTGCAGCCTGAAAGCTGCTGTCCTTGACTTAATATGTATCAGGCCCTGTCCTCCCTCTGCCACAGGGAGATACAGGACCGCCGCCCGCAGCCAGTGGTGACCCGACCAGAAAAAATCCACAAGAAGCCGCTGTAGTGCTTCCAGAAGGCCAGGAGGGGGAACCAGTACCTGTAGTTTGTTGCCAGGCGACCAGGTTATTGATTACAAGGACTCTTCCCAGTATAGTACTAGTACCTCTAACTGTACTACAGTAAAGTACAAGTACCTCTAACTGTACTACAGTAAAGTATTAGTACCTCTAACAGTACTACAGTAAAGTACTAGTACCTCTAACTGTACTACAGTAAAGTACAAGTACCTCTAACTGTACTACAGTAAAGTACTAGTACCTCTAACTGTACTACAGTAAAGTATTAGTACCTCTAACAGTACTACAGTAAAGTACTAGTACCTCTAACTGTACTACAGTAAAGTACAAGTACCTCTAACAGTACTAGAGTAAAGTACTAGTACCTCTAACTGTACTACAGTAAAGTACAAGTACCTCTAACTGCAATACAGTAAAGTACATTCATCTGCAAACTGTCCCGGAGCCTGTTGGAGGACTTCATCTGTAGAGTCCAGCAGAACAACATCAACCGTAAACAGCAGAGAGGTGATTCTGAGGTCCCCAAACTGGACTCCCCCCCCGGCTGCACCTTGAGACTCAGAGATCTATCCCAAAATATCCTTCCTTCCTTCCTTCCTTCCTTCCTTCCTTCCTTCTTTCCTTCCTTCCTTCCTTTCCTTCCTCCCTGCCTTCTTTCTTCCCTTACTCTTTTCCTTTCTCCCTCCGTCGTTCCTCATTTCCTCTGTCCTTCCTTCCTTTCCTTCCTTCCATCTGTCCTTCCTCCCTCCCTCCTTCTCACCTCCCTTCCTTCTTTCTTTCCTCCGTCCTTCCTTCCTTCCTTTCCTTCCTTCCATCTGTCCTTCCTCCCTCCCTCCTTCTCTCCTCCCTTCCTGCTTTCCTTCCTCCTTTCATTCCTTCTTTCTTCCCTTCCTCCCTCCCTCCTTCTCTCTTTCTTTCCTCCCCCCTACCCCCCTACCTTCCTTCCTTCCTTCTTTCCTCCATCCTTCCTTCCTTCCTCCCTTCCTTACAATGAGTGTCCTATAAAGGGTTAAACCCCCCCCCCCCCCACACCCTGAAGGGGCATTCTTCTGCAAACCGTCCCAGAGCCTGTTGGAGGACTTCACCTGTAGAGTCCAGCAAAACAACATCAACCATGAACAGCAGAGAGGAGATTATGAGGTCCCCAAACTGGACTCTCTCCTCCCCCCCGGCTGCACCTTGAGACTCAGAGAAGATCAGAGACCAGGGACAACCCTGATGGAGCCCACCCCCCACTGAGACCTGCTCAATGGCTCGCAGCAAAGACCCCGGTACCCGGTAGCCAGCCAGGCCCTAAAAGTTCCTTCGCCGCAGCAGGTTCTCCCTTCTTCCCTGCCTTCTTTCTTCCCTTCCTCTTTTCCTTTCTCCCTCCCTCGTTCCTTATTTCCTCCGTCCTTCCTTCTTTTCCTTCCTTCCATCTGTTCTTCCTCCCTCCCTCCTTCTCTCCTCCCTTCCTTCTTTCCTTCCTCCGTCCCCCTTTCTTCTTCCTTCCTTCCTTCCTTCCTTCCTTCTTTCTTCCCTTCCTCCCTCCCTCCTTCTCTCTTCCCTTCCTCCCCCCTACCTTCCTTCCTTCCTTTTTTTCTCCATCCTTCCTTCCTTTCCTTCCTCCCTCGTTCCTTCCCTTCCTTTCTTCCTTCCCTTCCTTTCTTCCTTCCATCCTTCCATCCTTCCTTCCATCCTTCCTTCCTTCCTTCCTTCCTTCCTTCCTCCCTTCCTTTCAATGAGTGTCCTATAAAGGGTTAGACGTGTCCCACCTTGTAAGTTAGATATGAGCTACAGACTCACTGATGCTTTCCAGCTCTATGGGATGAATTCATGCTATGGAAGGCATCAAGAGTTGCGCAACCATGAAAAATGATCACGCATCACTTCTGAGAAGAGGCGGATCACTTGGTTTTTTTCACGGCTGATGAAATAAAAGATGAAACGTGATTGTCAGAGGAGAGCTGACGAGTGGGTCAGACAGAGATAGACGGTCTACCTGGTCATGGATCTCCTGCTGATGCTGTTGCTGTTGCTGTGGAGCTCAGGTAGGACACATATACACACATACACACACACACACATAGAGACACACACACACAGGTAGGACTCACCTGTAAAAGTCATGAAGAAGAAAAGCAGCTGATAGTTTTCACACAGTTTAATGACTCGTGTGTTTCCATGGAAACTGTAATAAGTTGGATTTTGATGCTCCTCTATGAGTTCACATTATTTTTCATCACTTTAAACTCAAACACATTTTCAAGAAAAAAGAAATACATCCAGTCGTCCAATTAAAACTGGACAAAGTGTTTAGTGTGTAAAGTCGTCAAAGTAAAAAGTAACTGCAGTAGAATAAGATACAGATCAGCGGCCAATGAGAGGCCGGAGATCCTGTTACCACGGCAACAGCAGACGTTTAGCGGCTCGTACAGGACGCGCTGTTGCGCAACACTTTGTTCTTATCAATTATACGAAGTTGATCTGCTTCCTGTATCTGTCACACACATACACACATACACACATACACATACACACACACACACACACACAAACCTACACACACACACACACACACACAGAGACACACACACATACACATACACACACACACACAAACCTACACACACACACACACACACGCACACACACACATACACATACACACACACACACAAACCTACACACACACACACACACACATACACACAGAGACACACACACATACACACAGACACACACACATACACATAGACACACACATACATATACACACATAGACACACACACACATATAGACACACACATAGAGAAACACACTCACACACATACACACACACACATAGAGAAACACACACACAGAGACACACAGAGACACACACACACGCACACACACATACACACACATAGAAACACACCTACACACACACATACACAGACACATACGCACACATACATACACACACATAGAGACACACAGACACACATACACATGTGCACACATACACACACACATACACAAACACACACACACAAACACACATACACACACACACACACATATACACACATACACACACACACACACACACACACACACACACACACACACAGACACACCTACACACACACACACACAGACACACCTACACACACACATACACACATACATACACACAGAGACACACCTACACACAGACACACATACACATGTGCACACATATACACGCACACACACACACATAGAGATACACATACGCGCACACACACACACACACACACACACACACACACACACACACAGACACACACACACACATACAGATACACATCACTGATGGGGTCCACACACACACACTACCTGTTTTCATCACTGATGGGGTCCACACACACACACTACCTGTTTTCATCACTGATGGGGTCCACACACACACACTACCTGTTTTCATCACTGATGTGGTCCACACACACACACTACTTGTTTTCATCACTGATGGGGTCCACACACACACACTACCTGTTTTCATCACTGATGGGGTCCACACACACACACTACTTGTTTTCATCACTGATGGGGTCCACACACACACACACATAGAGAAACACACACACAGAGACACACACAGACACACACACACACAGAGACACACACACACACACACACACACACACACACACACAGGGGTTTTGTGATGTCACCACGCAGGATTTCTGGGTAATGAAGTCATTTGAGCTGCTGTGTTGCATTAACTATTAACTCTATATGAACCGCTCTGTTGCACTAAATCATAACTTCTGACTTCTTTTAATAATTCAGTAACAACATCGAACTCAACAAGTTAATATCTGAGATCTGTGAACATGGTGACATCACTAAAAAGACGTCTGATAGGTCAGAAACACGAGCAGTCACATGACCAGACCGTTTTAATGAACTGTAGTTTTCCTTTAACTCTGTATGAAGCGTCTGTTTCATCTCATCTGCTGATCTTCAAACAGGAAGCAGAAAGTAGAAGCATTGAGATTAAAAAAGGTCCATTTCAGACTGACGTTTGTTTTTCCAGTTTTTGTGTTTTCAGGTTGATTATTTCCACTCATACTGCAGTCTGCCTTCTGTAGGAAATATATCTACAAAAACATGTTTCTGCTCTCTTTCTCCAGGGAAATGAAATGTTAGTGTTTATAGTTCATATAATATTTACTCTCTGTTCATGAACCATTTTGTGTTATTAAATATAAACAGGTTTCCTTTAGTTACATTTATTACGTTCATATTTAACTTCATAATATTTTCAGTAACACATCCACAAGCGGGTACGGGGCTGGTTTACAAAAGATGTTGGTTCAAATTCATCTTCACAGCTGATGGGAAAAGTACAACCTTTAACTTTAGTTGATGAAGTGATTCAGGTCAGAGCAAACCGACCATACGTTTGAAAACACAAAGAGTTTAGATGTCTAGCAGACTGTCTCTGTCCTCCAAGACTGAACCAACACTTTAATCTGAGTTGTTTTTTTATCTCAGTTTTCTGGTTAATGAACATTTAAAGGTAAAACAAATGTAAAAGTCTGATTGTGGTCCACATATGTAGTTTGTGGCTTTGCAGGTCAGTGGTAAACTGGTCACATGACTCCTGAGTGAGTTCAATAATCTGTGTGTTTTTCACTGAGATGAACTGTGTTTGTTCAGTTCACAGCTCTGCACCAATATAAATATGAATGTTCTGATTTTGTCTCCAGGACTCCAGGCTGAAGATAAACACCAATCAACAGGTAAAAACAGAGAATATATCTCATCTGGTCTGAGAACTGAGGACGTTACTCTCACCTCCATCAGCTGGAGACAATCAGTCCACTTTGATTTAGGACCAAATATCCTTCAAACTAATAACTAATGGCATATGCTCATGTTAGCATTAGCATATGCTAATGTTAGCATTAAAAGGTGAAAATCCAGATATTAGACACAGTTTTATGTCCCTGTTAACTGTAGAGTTGAACACCACTAAGTTTCTATATCTATAAAATGCAATGCATGGCACTGTGGAACTGTTTGCAGACACAGTGCCATGAACGCCTCTTTTTTTGTTCCATCGTGGACATTTGAGGGTTCGACATATTGGATCAATTTACACACACTGAATTTCAACACTCAGATAAAATGTAGGAGAGTAAATTTAATGCACTTTGTAATAAAAGAGGCAGTGATTTCTTTCCATTTAGCAAATGTGTCTCCTCAGCTCCTCCCAGCGAGGATGTGAGAGACGGAGGAATATATGTTCATATTATAAGTCAGAAATTATTCAGTAACATTTTCAACTAGCGGTGAGCAATATGGAAAAATATCTTTCACTATTTTTTAAGGCAGGATCACGATCTACGATCTCATCACTATTCTATTCATGTTTTCTTTTAAGCATCATTTTCAAGTTACTGAACAGCACTGAAAACTCAACAATTAAAAAGCTTTGTTATAATGAATTTGTCTTAATAAAAACAAACACTCACTAAAGACATGAGATCACATAACAACTCAAACAATTCCATAGATAAATAAGAGCAGGTGCAAAGCAGCATTAAACAGTAGGGACAGTCTATCTGACCTTGTTTAAAATGAATATTACAGCAGCTTTGATTTCTATTCTAATGAAACTCACTTTATTCTTTTACTGATGACTCTCTTGTTTCTGTTCAGAGCCTGTCAGGTTGGTGGGAGGAGCCAGTCGCTGTGCAGGTACACTGGAGGTGAAACAGGGAGAGTGGAGACCAGTGAGTTACTATGACTCTGACTGGACCCTGAAGGCAGCAGCTGTTGCCTGCCGAGAATTGGACTGTGGCTCTGCTGTTTCAACAGGAAGCAGAGATGAGTTCTCAGACAGACCTGTATGGGAGATCGACCTTGACTGTCTTCAGTCTGGATCTACACTGAGGGACTGTGTATCATCAGGTTCCTCTTCCTACATCCTGGAGCTCACCTGCTCAGGTAAGTCCATCAGTGACATCATCTCTGACAGTAATACTCTCCTTCCTCTGTCACAGTGATAGTTGGTGGTTTCCATTGAACTGAACTGTAAACTTATGGAGGATGACGGCTTCCTAAAGGGTAGAGAAGTTAGCTTGTTCCTGGAGGCTCATTGATTCAAACTGAAACAATCTGAACCTTTAATCAACCTGCTGTGGTTCACTCACACACTCTGCAGTTCTCCTGAGCCAGCTCAGTCACATCCACCTTACAAACAACTACATCACAAATGAATATAGTTGTTGGTCTGTGTCTGAACAAAGAAGCAACAGTTTGCTAACAGGTTAAATATCTTCCAATCATTTCTGTAGGAAACTATTGTGTATGCAGTGTTGTATGAATGTCTTATTACAGTTTTTCTCTATTGCCAAAACACAAACCCAGTACTCTAAACCAAATGACCAGTTGCCTAAACACATTTAGTAAAACTACCCCCCTTTTGCCACAACCACAAACACAATTCACCTGTAGACACTGTTCACAAAACCCATCCCCTTTTTCTCAAAACTCTAAACACATTTTGACGTGCTAAAACACATTTTGCATATAACTCTGCTCCAATATGCATTGTGAAGCTCATGTGATGCAAAATGCTACCCACAATCAGCAAAACTTGAACACAATGAACATACCTGGTGTCAATCAGTAAACACAACGACTCATAATTGAAAACACCGATTGCAAATGATGTGACCACACCTATATAAGTCAGTGCAGTTTGCTGAAGGTTCAAAAACAAAAATGGATGATCAAGACAGAAGAAGAGGAGTTCGTGTCAGAGGAGGGAGAGGAGGTCGTGTCAGAGGAGGGAGAGGAGTTCGTGTCAGAGGAGGCAGAGGAGCAGGCCGAGGAGGGAGAGGAGCAGGTCGAGGAGGGAGAGGAGCAGGTCGAGGAGGGAGAGGAGCAGGCCGAGGAGGGAGAGGAGCAGGTCAAGGAGGGAGAGGAGCGGGCCGAGGAGGGAGAGGAGCAGGTCGAGGAGGGAGAGGAGCAGGCCGAGGAGGGAGAGGAGCAGGTCGAGGAGGGAGAGGAGCAGGTCAAGGAGGGAGAGGAGCGGGCCGAGGAGTGGGCCAAAGAGGGCGAGAAGCAGTCCAAAGAGGAGCAGGCCAAGGAGGGAGAGGAGAAGGAGGGCAAGCAAGACAACGCATTTTCATTACAGATGAAATGAGAGCAACAGTCATTGACCACGTCATTGTCCACGGCATGACATGACTCATTTTTGCATTTTCTGCATTATGTAACTATTCCCATGAAATGCACAAATCTATAGTAAATGCCCAAAACATATTTGAGAATAAATAAGGGTTGCTCAAATGCATCCTGGCAGTTGTGAAACTGTAAAAAGAACAGTCTCACACTGTGAAAATTGTGTTTTCAATTTTTTTGGTAATGTGGTTAATGATGCTCAGTAGTGTTTACATTTTTGCAGGCCTTGAGTGGTATTTTGGTGTCAGAGTTTGCTTTTGAGCATATGAGCATCTGTTTTGGTGTGATGAGTTTGCTTTTGAGCATATGAGCATCTGTTTTGGTGTGATGAGTTTGCTTTTGAGCATATGAGCATCTGTTTTGGTGTGATGGGTTGGTTTTGAAAAGAAACTGTGAGGTTTAGTGTACGTAGCTTTAGAAAAGTGTTTTGTGTTTAGAGTTTTGTGAAAAGTGAGGGCAGTATCGTGAAATGTGTTTAAGCAATAGAGAAAAACTGTAACATGTTGATGGCCTCAGATGAATCAAACTGCAGCTGTTTTCTGTCTGATCTGAAGGCAGCTGAGGATGTTAATGTGTTTCCTCCTCTGCTCTCTGACTCCTCTGTATTACACATGAATGTAGGAGTTCTCTGTGCTGTGTGATCATCTCTCAGTGATCAACGTTCATTTATCTCAACAAACAAATGAGGAGAAAACAACATTCAGCTTCTCACAGAAGAAGAAGGATTCATCATCTTGTTCCACACTGAATGTAGACAATGTTCATCCAGGTGCCAGATGGTTTTATTTGTAGTGAAATACACAACAAAAAGACAGTCTAGCATCAGTACTCTCCTGTTGCTTCTACTGTGACTGTGTCCACTATGACTGGGCTAACTTCCTTCAGCAAAGGATTACAGCGCCAGTCACTAACATAATAAACTAATACAACAACACATCTGAAAATAATCTGAGCCCCTAAAATGTCCAGGGTGCCACACCTCTCTGTATTTACAGACCTGCTGCTTCAGCCAATCACCTCTCTGTATTTACAGACCTGCTGCTTCAGCCAATCACCTCTCTGTATTTACAGACCTGCTGCTTCAGCCAATCACCTCTCTGTATTTACAGACCTGCTGTTCCTCTACACAGGCTGAACGAGACCTTAGCAATCTAAAACAGATCAGTAGTTACAAACTAGAACTTAAAACTCTCAGAAAAAAAGGAAACTCAGGGAAATAAGAGAACACTGCTAAATGTAACTTAAAGTGTGTTTTAAACATTACAGAAGGTTGATGAGTCTACATTTTAAACACAGATCATCTTTTTATCCTATTTATCTTTTTTAACCTGTTGTACCTGAAAGGTCAGAGCAATGGATCACAGATAACCTTGATCTGCAGATCATAGTGTGTTTTTAAATCAATCCCTTTGATAGAACAATGAATTACAGCATTTGAACTCAGCACCTTTATCTTTTCCTTTTACACACATGTTTAAATATGTTTTAACTCATATTGTTTCCATTCATTCATTCAGAATTACAGCATTCTTATAACCGTTACTCTGACACAGCTGGAACAAGCAGCATGTGATTGGCACTGCTGTTCATAGAGGCAGGAGACTGTTAGATGCTTTCATTCATTATTTAAGTAATGAACTGTTGGCTGTGCATTATTTTCATGTTATTTATCTTACCAACATATTCATCAGCATGCAACATCATTGATTAACAGTGGAGACAATCAAACTGTTTTGTTGTCCCTGAAACTTGTGTAGGACAATTTCTTTCCACACAAAACATTTGATCAGGAATTGATAAGAGAATCAATGAAGAACTGGACCAACTAGCAGAATAGATTATTGTATTGGTATCAATAAAATCTGATCAATTCCTGTCCAGAGGCCGAGGCCCGGCTACCAGAGACTCCACAGCTCCAGGAGGGGACCTCCTGAGATGTTTTATGTTTGTCATGATATATAAGGTGGTAAATAAAGATCAGTATTAAATATTAAATCATCTCTCTCTCCAGACTCTGTCAGGCTGGTGAATGGGACTAGTCTGTGTTCAGGCAGACTGGAGGTGAAGTCTGAGCAGTCGTGGTCCTCAGTGTGTGAAGCTGACTTTGACCAGCAGGATGCAGAGGTGGTCTGTAGGGAGCTTGGCTGTGGGGCTCCTTCAGTCCTCCAGGGGGCGCTCTATGGAGACGTGGAGGCGCCAGTGTGGACCAAAGAGTTCCAGTGTGGAGGCAATGAGTCTACTCTCCTGGACTGTAGAAGATCAGACTCAGCTAGAAGAACCTGCTCACCTGGTAAAGCTGTTGGACTCACCTGCTCAGGTAGAAGAGGAGCTGCAGCTTTGATTTGCCTTCATTTATGTTCTAATGAAACTCATTTTATTCTTTTACTGATGACTCTCTTGTTTCTGTTCTAATGAAACTCACTTTATTCTTTTACTGATGACTCTCTTGTTTCTGTTCTAATGAAACTCACTTTATTCTTTCACTGATGACTCTCATGTTTCTGTTCTAATGAAACTCACTTTATTCTTTTACTGATGACTCTCTTGTTTCTGTTCAGAGCCTGTCAGGTTGCTGGGAGGAGCCAGTCGCTGTGCAGGTAGACTGGAGGTGAAACATGGAGAGTGGAGTCCAGTAGAGCATTATGACTGGACCCTGAAAGAAGCATCTGTTGCCTGCCGAGAATTGGACTGTGGCTCTGCTGTTTCAACAGGAAGCAGAGATGAGTTCTCAGACAGACCTGTATGGAGGATCAGACCTGACTGTCTTCAGTCTGGATCTACACTGAGGGACTGTACATCATCAGGTTACTCTTCCTCCATCATGGTGGAGCTCACCTGCTCAGGTAAGTCCATCAGTGACATCATCTCTGACAGTAATACTCTCCTTCCTCTGTCACAGTGATAGTTGGTGGTTTCCATTGAACTGAACTGTAAACTTATGGAGGATGACGGCTTCCTAAAGGGTAGAGAAGTTAGCTTGTTCCTGGAGGCTCATTGCAAACTGAAACAATCTGAACCTTTAATCAACCTGCTGTGGTTCACTCACACAGTCTGCAGTTCTCCTGAGCCAGCTCAGTCACATCCACCTTACAAACAACTACATCACAAATGAATATAGTTGTTGGTCTGTGTCTGAACACAAATGACACTGACACAGCTGGAACAAGCAGCATGTGACTGGCACTGCTGTTCATAGAGGCAGGAGACTGTTAGATGCCTTTGTGGCGATAGCAGTAAGGGCTTTCAATTTGAGTTTGTGTTGCTCGACAACGCCACCTTGGGAATTGCACCCAAGTAATTAATTATCACTTATCAAAGTCACCATGAAAAGTACAGTGAGGACATAGGTTCGTTCTACTCAGGCAAGACGAATGTTTCCAAGTACAAAATTATTTTACTACAAATTATTATGTTAAAATTCATTCATACAACAAGATAAAGATAAAAAGAACCTAATCAGTAGCTGAGGCTTACTGGTGGGGAAGGACTAGTGAAGGGGAACGGGACTCAAAACTAGACTATATCCTGCCGACGACGCCAAGTTGTGGCGATACGAGGGAGACTTTGATTCTTCCAAAGATCCAAAATTGATTAACCTTGAAATGAGGACCGATAACGCCACCCTGGGAATCTCACCCAGGGAATTCTAAATATGTAATAAAGCAAAGGCACACAGGAACGTTACACTGAGGAAGGGCAAGAGACGTGGTTCACAAGTTTAACAATCATCAATTCATTTATTTAACAAACATGGCACTTATTAAACATTAACCATAACTAACTTGCTGACCCCTCTATAGCAACTGAGGCCAAACGGAGGTGCGGGGTAATCAGGGGGCAAAGGATCACAGCACACAAAAGGGGAAACCGACACCCGGGACACCACCACCACCGCTGGCTCTCAGCAACGAGAGGGGAAGGAGAAAGAAGCACAATTAGTGAAACGCAAAACACACAATCAAACTGCACAATAATAATACAAATAGATAAAATATAGACATCAAAATAAAGCAACCAAAAAAATGAAGTATTACTGCACAACCTAAGACTAGAAATCCACAAAAATTAGAAGACAAAAATAATTATTTAATTAATTAATTAGAATTTCAATTAACAAATTACTTCAAAAGAAAAACCAAAAAAACAAGGAAAATAGAAAAAAAGGTCTCTGGCCAGAGATGCTACATCAACAAATTAACATTATTTCATGACAATGAAAACTAAGATAAATTAAAACTGCAAGCAGTGATGAATGGGCCCTCGCGCCCCCATGCACCGCCCCGTACGTGCATGTCGGTGCATGCTGCAGTCACATGGCAGACACAGCAGGCACGTAGACTACTTGGCACCTGGGCTTTAATGAACATTGTGTGATGGGGCTAAGTCACATTGCCTGTGTCCACTAGGTGGCGCTAGAGATCACCCACCAATTATATGTCATGTTGCAGTGTGTGATGTGGAGAACACATCTTGTAAATTTCATATAAATCGGATAATGTTTGTCATATGAGGCTGACTTCCTGTGTCCAGTAGTTGGCGCTGTGTATTTGACACAGTATTGATGCATAGATGTGTTCAGGGCGGGACCCTCTACATGCATGATGAATTTGGTGTAGACGGGACAATGTCTGTAGGAGTTATAAGGACTTCCTGCTTCATGGCGAAGCATCGAAATGTTTTGCACAGCCACGCCCAACAGGAAGAAGTCATAAAAAAGATTTTGATAACTTTTCATCTCCAATGTCTCAAGATGACTGTGTGTGAATTTGAAGTGGATGGGATGAAATCCCTAGGACTTCTTCGTTCAAATATGAGGCCTGGAAATGACCAAAAAACTCTCCAAAATATAGCATTTTTCCCAAGATGGCCGACTTCCTGTTGGACTTAGGGTATGGGTCCAAATGGCGTTTTTGTGCGTCTGGAGATGATACATAAACCTACCGAATTTCATTGTTCTATGTCAATCGGGAAGGCTGAGGTTCAATTTTGAAATATTCAAGGGGGCGCTATTGAGCCGTTTAGTCACGCCCATCCCATTGAAGTATATAGGATGTTAAATGAACCCACTCCAGACGTGTGTGTTGAGTTTCATTACTGTGGACGCATCCTTCGCCCTGAAAACTGTAATCGTATTTTCATGGCGTTGAATGTGTTGTCATGGCAACGGTATTTGATGATGGGTCATGACTCGCAGAATGTAGCATCAACAAGGTCTTATGTCTCAGCTGAGTGAAATTCAGGTGTAAATACTTAAGATTATGGGATTAATTAATGACAGAATGAAGCAAGTGACTTCCTGTTGCCAGTAGGTGGCGCTATGACTGTCACTAAATATGAGACTGAACAAGCATATTAAATTTGGGAAAGGTCAGACCATGTGAAGTTATGAGGGTTTGAAATTTCATGGCGAAGCATCGAAATTCGCTGCGTCACCACGGCAACCAGGAATGACTGGCGAAAAAGCTTTTGATAACTTTTCATCTCCAATGTCTCAAGATGACTCTGTGTGAATTTGAAGGGGATGGGATGAAATCTCCAGGACTAGTTCGTTCAAATATGATGCCACAATCGGCATTAAAATCAATACTTTGATTCAAAATGGCCGACTTCCTGTTGGAGTGACGTCATGGGCACCCAGACTTTTTTGTGCGTCTTGACATGATGAACACGTGTACCAAGTTTCGTTTCTCTATGTCAATCTGTGGCGAGGGGATCGATGTTTTTCATTTCTCAAGGGGGCGCTACAGAGCCATTTTGCCACGCCCATTTATGCAAACCATAAAATATAAAATTTTTCGCCAAGTCTGGCTTGCTTTGGTGAATTTGGAAAAGCTCAGACCATGTGGAGTCAAGTTATGAGGGTTTGAAATTACATGGCGAGGCATCGAAATTCGCTGCATCACCACAGCAACCAGGAATGACGGGCGAAAAAGCTTTTGATAACTTTTCATCTCTAATGTTTCAAGATGACTCTGTGTGAATTTGAAGTGGATGGGATGAAATCTCTAGGACTAGTTCGTTAAAATATGTGGCCTGAAAATGACCAAAAAATTCAGCAAAATAGAGCATTTTTCCCAAGATGGCCGACTTCCTGTCGGTATGGATCCAAATGGGGTTTTTGTGCGTCTGGAGATGATACATAAACCTACCGGGTTTCATTCTTCTATGTCAATCGGGAAGGCTGAGGTTCAATTTTGAAATATTCAAGGGGGGCTATTGAGCCGTTTAGTCACACCCATCCCATTGAAGTATATAGGATGTTTAATGACCCCACTCCAGACGTGTGTGTTGAGTTTCGTTACCGTGGAGGCGTTTTCCACGCCTCGTACTTTAACAAACTCCTCCTAGAAATTTAATCCGACTGACTTCAAATTCACTCAGAAACATCTTGACACATTGGAGATGAAAAGTTGTCAAAAACTTTCTGATTAGGGATTTGGTTGCTTTGTGGCGATGTGAGAAATTTTGATGTTTTGCCATTAAACAGGAACAGCTGGCCAAATGGGGGTACTGCACCCCGTAGAAGACTAATAAAATTGAGCCCCTCCCTCAAGATTGACTTAGATGAACAAAATTTGGTACGCCTTCCCCCATGGGGCCTGGCCGGGCATAGCCCGAAGAAGGGACATGCGAGCTGGGCAGCGGCCGAAGGCGGGGACCTTGGCAGTCCGATCCTCGGCTGCAGAAGCTAGCTCTAGGGACGTGGAACGTCACCTCTCTGGTGGGGAAGGAGCCTGAGCTGGTGCGTGAGGTTGAGAAGTTCCGGCTAGATATAGTCGGCCTCACCTCGACGCACAGCAAGGGCTCTGGAACCAGTCTCCTCGAGAGGGGTTGGACTCTCGTCCACTCTGGAGTTGCCACTGGTGTCAGGTGCCGGGCAGGGGTGGCAATACTTATTGCCCCCCGGCTTGGTGCCTGTATGTTGGAGTTTACCCTGGTAGACGAGAGGGTGGCCTCCCTCCGCCTTCGGGTGGGGGGACGGATCCTGACTGTTGTTTGTGCCTATGGTCCAAACAGCAGTTCAGAGTATCCAGCCTTTTTGGACTCCTTGGAGGGGGTGCTGGAAAACACTCCCCCTGGGGATTCCCTCGTTCTGCTGGGGGACTTCAACGCCCATGTTGGTAGCGACAGTGAGACCTGGAAGGGTGTGATTGGGAGGAACGGCCCCCCTGATCTGAACCCGAGCGGTGTTCTGTTATTGGACTTCTGTGCTCGTCACGGATTGTCCATAACGAACACCATGTTCAAGCATAAGGGTGTCCATATGTGCACTTGGCACCAGGACACCCTAGGCCGCAGTTCGATGATTGACTTTGTAGTCGTGTCGTCGGACTTGCGGCCGCATGTCTTGGACACTCGGGTGAAGAGAGGGGCGGAGCTGTCAACTGATCACCACCTGGTGGTGAGTTGGCTCCGATGGTGGGGGAGGATGCCGGGCAGACCTGGCAGGCCCAAACGCATTGTGAGGGTCTGCTGGGAACGCCTGGCAGAGTCTCCTGTCAGAGAGAGTTTCAACTCACACCTCTGGGAGAGCTTCGACCATGTACCGGGGGAGACGGGGGACACTGAGTCCGAGTGGGCCATGTTCCGTGCCTCCATTGTTAAGGCGGCTGACCGGAGCTGTGGCCGCAAGGTGGTGCCTGTCGGGGCGGCAATCTCCGAACCCGCTGGTGGACACCGGCGTTGAGGGACGTTGTCAAGCTGAAGAAGGAGTCCTATAGGGCCTTTTTGGCCTGTAGGACTCCGGAGGCAGCAGACAGGTACCGGCAGGCCAAGCGGAACGCAGCCAGGGCGGTCGCTGAGGCAAAAACCCGGACATGGGAGGAGTTCAGTGAGGCCATGGAAAAAGACTTCCAGACGGCTTCGAAGAGATTCTGGACCACCATCCGACGTCTCAGGAGGGGGAAGCAGTGCACCGTAAACACAGTACGGTGGGGACGGTGTGCTGCTGACCTCGACTCGGGACGTTGTGGATCGGTGGAAGGAATACTTCAAAGACCTCCTCAATCCCACCAACATGCCTTCCGGTAAGGAAGCAGGGCCTGGGGGCTTGGGTGTGGGCTCTCCTATCTCTGGGGCTGAGGTCGCCGAGGCGGTTAAAAAGCTCCTCAGTGGGAGGGCCCCGGGGGTGGATGAGATCCGCCCCGAGTTCCTCAAGGCCCTGGATGCTGTGGGGCTGTCATGGTTGACACTACTCTGCAGCATCGCGTGGACATCGGGGGCAGTGCCTCTGGATTGGCAGACTGGGGTGGTGGTCCCCCTTTTTAAGAAGGGGGACCGGAGGGTGTGTTCCAATTACAGGGGAATCACACTCCTCAGCCTCCCTGGTAAGGTCTATTCGGGGGTGCTGGAGAGGAGGGTCCGTCGGATAGTCGAATCTCGGATTCAGGAGGAGCAGTGTGGTTTTCGTCCGGGCCGTGGAACAGTGGACCAGCTCTACACCCTCTGCAGGATCCTTGAGGGTGCATGGGAGTTTGCCCAACCAGTCCACATGTGTTTTGTGGACTTGGAGAAAGCATTCGACCGTGTGGATCCTGTGGGGGGTTCTCCGGGAGTATGGGGTATCGGACTCCCTGATAAGGGCCGTCCGTTCCCTGTATGACCGGTGTCAGAGCCTGGTCCGCATTTCCGGCAATAAGTCGGACTTGTTTCCAGTGAGAGTTGGACTCTGCCAGGGCTGCCCTTTGTCACCGATCCTGTTCATAATTTTTATGGACAGGATTTCTAGGCGCAGCCAGGGTGTAGAGGGGGTCCGGTTTGGTGACCTCAGGATTGGGTCACTGCTTTTTGCAGATGATGTGGTCCTGTTGGCTTCATCAGACCGTGACCTCCAACTCTCACTGGATCGGTTCGCAGCCGAGTGTGAAGCGGCCGGGATGAGAATCAGCACCTCCAAATCCGAGGCCATGGTCCTCAACCGGAAAAGGGTGGAGTGCACTCTTCGGGTCGGGGATGAGATTCTGCCTCAAGTGGAGGAGTTCAAGTACCTCGGGGTCTTGTTCACGAGTGAGGGAAGGATGGAGCGTGAGATCGACAGGCGGATCGGTGCGGCGTCTGCAGTAATGGGGACTCTGCACGGATCCATCGTGGTGAAGAGAGAGCTGAGCCGAAAGGCGAAGCTCTCAATTTACCAGTCGATCTTCGTTCCTACCCTCACCTATGGTCATGAGCTTTGGGTAGTGACCGAAAGAACAAGATCGCGGGTACAAGCGGCCGAAATGAGCTTCCTCCGTAGGGTGGCTGGGCTCTCCCTTAGAGATAGGGTGAGAAGCTCAGTTATCCGGAGGGAGCTCGGAGTAGACCCGCTGCTCCTCCACGTCGAGAGGAGCCAGGTGAGGTGGTTCGGGCATCTAATCAGGATGCCTCCCGGACACCTCCCTGGTGAGGTGTTCAGGGCACGTCCCACCGGTAGGAGACCCCGGGGAAGACCCAGGACACGCTGGAGAGACTATGTCTCTCGGCTGGCTTGGGAACGCCTCGGGGTCCCCCTGGAAGAGCTGGACGAAGTGGCTGGGGAGAGGGAAGTCTGGGCTTCCCTGCTTAGGCTGCTGACCCCGCGACCCGACCCCGGATAAGCGGAAGAAGATGGATGGATGGATGGATGGTACGCTTATGTATCATCTAAAGACGCACAAAAAAGTCTCTTGGACCCATACCGTCACTCCAACAGGAAGTCGGCCATTTTGAAGTGAATTTGCAATATTGGCACGGTTTGATAGAATTTTCACACCACATACTTTAATGAATTCCTCCTAATCCGACCGACTTCATTTTGACTCTGTGTCATCTCAAGACCTTGAAGATGCGTCACAGCAAGTCTTGCTCAGTCGTGGCGGGGCGGGGGAGCTTGGGCCCGATCATCGCTGCTTGCAGCTTTAATTATTATTATTATTATTATCCACATAATCATACGTGAATGAGCTCAGCTCTTGTTCACTGTGTGCATCTGATGATGGAGCTGATGCTCCAGAAGGAAGTCACCCCAAAGATAGTATATGGTAAAAAAGAGTGCACACCTAACTCTATAAACAACCAGGACCTTCACAGTGCATTTCAGACTAACTAGCTAGCTAAGTAGCAGCGTTCTTTTAGAGCTGAAATGTAACTTTTGACCGCAAAACAACAAAGATCTATACAGCACGCATCTCACTCTGCCTCCTGTACAGGGGGCTCTCTCATACAGAGTGTGCAAGCCAGGTTTTTATTTGTCAAACAGGGAGCATTTGGTAATTACGTGGGACTTTCTGCTGTTAGCTGGGGGGCTGGAGCTAACTTATTGTTACTATCAGCAGTGATGAACACTACTTACTCTCTTGAAAAAATGTTGTATATCCATTCTTGTTCATGTTCTCCTAATGCTGCTCTAGTCGGTTCTGTGTGCTGTGTGCTCGGCCCCCGGTACACACATGCTGCAGATACCCAGGTACCGAGTGCAACCGAAGTTTCAGGGAAAACGTGGACTGGAGTTCAGTGATGTGGGCGGGCTCTATATGAACAAGTGGAATGGATTGGATAACGAAGCACTGACTCTGACTCTCTACCTTATATATGACTGGTTATATGATTAAACTCATATTCTGGCCACATTATATTGAAATTTTCAGCACTTTTTTGTAAAAAAAAGATTTTTTTTTTAAATAAATGAACATAAAATTAATTAGGGGGGCTTAAGAATATTTTAGGTGGACTGAAGCCCCACTAAAATAGGCCTAATGACGCCAATACGACCGGTTATTGGGAGAGAAACTGGTCCCTGGAAACCCAGGGGCCGAGCAGCTACTGGCGGTAGACAGTCAACAAAGAAGTGGCAGCAGCAAAGGGAGGCAGAAGCATCAAGTGCAGCCAGCGACAGTCCACCGCAGTGCAGCCAATCCGCAGAGAGCCCCGGGCGAAACAGCCGCCCCACACAAAGGGGTTGGCGAAGCAGCAGTGTTCCTGTACTTAACTTAAGCGTCCGGAGAGTTCAGCCGGTCCTGACCAGCGGGCCTCCACCAGAGAAGAGCGAGGAGGGTCTGCTCAGAGCAGTGGCCAGCAGAGCTTCCACTACTTTCCTGGTGATGCGTTCAGGGTCTGCTAAGAGAACGAACAAAGAGCTATTTAACACCTGGGCTAACAGGCTACGGCCAGAGCAGTACCTACAGTGTGCATACCTGTGTGTTTTTTAATCATCCATACCAACTGCAGCAGGACAGCAACCACCTTGACCAAAAGGGTCCACCGTGGCGGGAGCGGAGAAGGTAGCGTGTGGCCAGGAAGCGGGCGGGCCTTGGAGCCAGGTAGTGAGTGACCGAGGGAGGGGCACAGACTCCTTTCATCCCTTCGACTCGTGCACTGTTTGGCCAACGAACCGGATAGGGTGCCAGGTAGCAGGCCCACCTGCCTTCTAGAGCAGTGCCATATCATACTGCTACACATGGCTAAGCTAAATTTACACAGGTTTTAATGAGCTAGATGTAAAATAGCGTACCTGTTTTCAGGGTCAAACCTGCACAGGGAGAGGGAGGGAGAGAGAGACGCACACAGCTGCAGACATCTACCTGTGACCACACTAACGTTAGCTACATCTACCTGTGACCACACTAGCTTTAGCTACATCTATCTGTGACCACACTAACGTTAGCTACATCTACCTGTGACCACACTAGCGTTAGCTGCATCTACCTGTGACCACACTAGCGTTAGCTACATCTACCTGTGACCACACTAGCATTAGCTACATCTACCTGTTACCACACTAGCGTTAGCTGCATCTACCTGTGACCACACTAGCATTAGCTGCATCTACCTGTGACCACACTAGTGTTAGCTACATCTACCTGTGACCACACTAGCATTAGCTACATCTGCCTGTGACCACACTAGCGTTAGCTGCATCTCCCTGTGACTACACTAGCGTTAGCTACATCTACCTGTGACCACACTAGCATTAGCTACATCTACTTGTGACCACACTAGTGTTAGCTACAGCCGAACAGCACTCAAACACACACAGAGAGAGACTTACCGCCGACAGAAGCGACACTACATGAAGCGGAGCACTCGGTCGCTACTCTGTAATAAAAATAATCAGGGAGGTTGTTTGTTCATTTTCATTATACTTGAATTATTTCCTGCCACGGTCTAATCAGAGTGCTCTTTTATTTGAAGTTTTCATATGTATGTATACTATGTGTATATATGTGTAGCTATACTGTATGTATGTATGTATGCATATATCTATATATTGAACAAAAACAGAAAAAAATGTAAATTATAATTATCTAATTTTCTTTTTCAATAAAAATATTTGGGAAAAAAGAAATAGATCAGTCCTTAAGCAAGACACTAAGCGATCAGTGAGTTAAAGCAGCAGCAGCAGCGCATGACATTTACCTGCACGGGAAAACACTTTGACCCGGAAGTGATGGAGCGCAAGGGGAAGGGCCGCACTTATATACCGTCACCCTGGCAACCAGCTGTGTACAATTAAGGCAGCAAAACAACCACATTTCTATGCTGCTATACTTTCAAATTCATTATTTAAGTAATGAACTGTTGGCTGTGCATTATTTGCATGTTATTTATCTTACCAACATATTCATCAGCATGCAACATCATTGATTAACAGTGGAGACAATCAAACTGTTTTGTTGTCCCTGAAACTTGTGTAGGACAATTTCTTTCCACACAAAACATTTGATCAGGAATTGATAAGAGAATCAATGAAGAACTGGACCAACTAGCAGAATAGATTATTGTATTGGTATCAATAAAATCTGATCAATTCCTGTCCAGAGGCCGAGGCCCGGGTACCAGAGACTCCACAGCTCCAGGAGGGGACCTCCTGAGATGTTTTATATGTGTCATGATATATAAGGTGGTAAATAAAGATCAGTATTGAATATTAAATCCTCTCTCTCTCCAGACTTTATCAGGCTGATGAATGGGACTAGTCTGTGTTCAGGCAGACTGGAGGTGAAGTCTGAGCAGTCGTGGTCCTCAGTGTGTGAAGCTGACTTTGACCAGCAGGATGCAGAGGTGGTCTGTAGGGAGCTTGGCTGTGGGGCTCCTTCAGTCCTCCAGGGGGCGCTCTATGGAGAAGTGGAGGCTCCAATGTGGACCAAAGAGTTCCAGTGTGGAGGCAATGAGTCTACTCTCCTGGACTGTAGAAGATCAGACTCAGCTAGAAGAACCTGCTCACCTGGTAAAGCTGTTGGACTCACCTGCTCACCAGGTAGAAGAGGAGCTGCAGCTTTGATTTGTTTTCATTTCTGTTCTAATGAAACTCATTTTATTCTTTTACTGATGACTCTCTTGTTTCTGTTCTAATGAAACTCACTTTATTCTTTTACTGATGACTCTCTTGTTTCTGTTCAGAGACTGTCAGGTTGGTAGGAGGAGCCAGTCGCTGTGCAGGTAGACTGGAGGTGAAACAGGGAGAGTGGATACCAGTGAGTTACTTTCGCTGGACCCTGAAGGATGCAGCTGTTGCCTGCAGAGAATTGGACTGTGGCTCTGCTGTTTCAACAGGAAGCAGACATGACTCATACAGATCTGTATGGAATATCATACCTAACTGTCTTCAGTCTGGATCTGCTCTAAGAGACTGTGGATTATCAGTTTCCTCTTCCTCCTCCATAGTGGAGCTCACCTGCTCAGGTAAGTCCATCAGTGACATCATCTCTGACAGTAATGTTTTCCTTCCTCTGTCACAGTGATAGTTGGTGGTTTCCATTGAACTGAACTGTAAACTTATGGAGGATGACGGCTTCCTAAAGGGTAGAGAAGTTAGCTTGTTCCTGGAGGCTCATTGATTCAAACTGAAACAATCTGAACCTTTAATCAACCTGCTGTGGTTCACTCACACACTCTGCAGTTCTCCTGAGCCAGCTCAGTCACATCCACCTTACAAACAACTACATCACAAATGAATATAGTTGTTGGTCTGTGTCTGAACAAAGAAGCAACAGTTTGCTAACAGGTTAAATATCTTCCAATCATTTGTGTAGGAAACTATTGTGTATGCAGTGTTGTATGAATGTCTTATTAACATGTTGATGGTCTCAGATGAATCAAACTGCAGCTGTTTTCTGTCTGATCTGAAGGCAGCTGAGGATGTTAATGTGTTTCCTCCTCTGCTCTCTGACTCCTCTGTATTACACATGAATGTAGGAGTTCTCTGTGCTGTGTGATCATCTCTCAGTGATCAACGTTCATTTATCTCAACAAACAAATGAGGAGAAAACAACATTCAGCTTCTCACAGAAGAAGAAGGATTCATCATCTTGTTCCACACTGAATGTAGACAATGTTCATCCAGGTGCCAGATGGTTTTATTTGTAGTGAAATACACAACAAAAAGACAGTCTAGCATCAGTACTCTCCTGTTGCTTCTACTGTGACTGTGTCCACTATGACTGGGCTAACTTCCTTCAGCAAAGGATTACAGCGCCAGTCACTAACATAACAAACTAATACAACAACACATCTGAAAATAATCTGAGCCCCTGAAATGTCCAGGGTGCCATACCTCTCTGTATTTACAGACCTGCTGCTTCAGCCAATCACCTCTCTGTATTTACAGACCTGCTGCTTCAGCCAATCACCTCTCTGTATTTACAGACCTGCTGTTCCTCTACACAGGCTGAACCAGACCTTAGCAATCTAAAACAGATCAGAAGTTACAAACTAGAACTTAAAACTCTCAGAAAAAAAGGAAACTCAGGGAAATAAGAGAACACTGCTAAATGTAACTTAAAGTGTGTTTTAAACATTACAGAAGGTTGATGAGTCTACATTTTAAACACAGATCATCTTTTTATCCTATTCATCTTTTTTAACCTGTTTTACCTGAAAGGTCAGAGCAATGGATCACAGATAACCTTGATCTGCAGATCATAGTGTGTTTTTAAATCAATCCCTTTGATAGAACAATGAATTACAGCATTTGAACTCAGCACCTTTATCTTTTCCTTTTACACACATGTTTAAATATGTTTTAACTCATATTGTTTCCATTCATTCATTCAGAATTACAGCATTCTTATAACCATTACTCTGACACAGCTGGAACAAGCAGCATGTGATTGGCACTGCTGTTCATAGAGGCAGGAGACTGTTAGATGCTTTCATTCATTATTTAAGTAATGAGCTGTTGGCTGTGCATTATTTTCATGTTATTTATCTTACCAACATATTCATCAGCATGCAACATCATTGATTAACAGTGGAGACAATCAAACTCTTTTGTTGTCCCTGAAACTTGTGTAGAACAATTTCTTTCCACACAAAACATTTGATCAGGAATTGATAAGAGAATCAATGAAGAACTGGACCAACTAGCAGAATAGATTATTGTATTGGTATCAATAAAATCTGATCAATTCCTGTCCAGAGGCCGAGGCCCGGGTACCAGAGACTCCACAGCTCCAGGAGGGGACCTCCTGAGATGTTTTATATGTGTCATGATATATAAGGTGGTAAATAAAGATCAGTATTGAATATTAAATCCTCTCTCTCTCCAGACTTTATCAGGCTGATGAATGGGACTAGTCTGTGTTCAGGCAGACTGGAGGTGAAGTCTGAGCAGTCGTGGTCCTCAGTGTGTGAAGCTGACTTTGACCAGCAGGATGCAGAGGTGGTCTGTTGGGAGCTTGGCTGTGAGGCTCCTTCAGTCTTCCAGGGGGCGCTCTATGGAGAAGTGGAGGCTCCAATGTGGACCAAAGAGTTCCAGTGTGGAGGCAATGAGTCTGCTCTCCTGGACTGTAGAAGATCAGACTCAGCTAGAAGAACCTGCTCACCTGGTAAAGCTGTTGGACTCACCTGCTCACCAGGTAGAAGAGGAGCTGCAGCTTTGATTTGTCTTCATTTCTGTTCTAATGAAACTCACTTTATTCTTTTACTGATGACTCTCTTGTTTCTGTTCTAATGAAACTAACTTTATACTTTTACTGATGAGTCTCTTGTTTCTGTTCTAATGAAACTCACTTTATTATTTTACTGATGACTCTCTTGTTTCTGTTCTAATGAAACTCACTTTATTCTTTTACTGATGAGTCTCATGTTTCTGTTCAGAGACTGTCAGGTTGGTGGGAGGAGCCAGTCACTGTGCAGGTAGACTGGAGGTGAAACATGGAGAGTGGAGACCAGTGAGTAACTCTGACTTGACCCTGAAGGATGCAGCTATAATATGTAGATATTTGGACTGTGGCTCTGCTGTTTCAACAAGAATCAGAAATGAAGACTCATACAGACCTGTATGGGGGATCAGATCTGACTGTCTTCAGTCTGGATCTACACTGAAGGACTGTGCATCATCAGGTTCCTCTTCCTACATCCTGGAGCTCACCTGCTCAGGTAAGTCCATCAGTGACATCATCTCTGACAGTAATACTCTCCTTCCTCTGTCACAGTGATAGTTGGTGGTTTCCATTGAACTGAACTGTAAACTTATGGAGGATGACGGCTTCCTAAAGGGTAGAGAAGTTAGCTTGTTCCTGGAGGCTCATTGATTCCAACTGAAACAATCTGAACCTTTAATCAACCTGCTGTGGTTCACTCACACACTCTGCAGTTCTCCTGAGCCAGCTCAGTCACATCCACCTTACAAACAACTACATCACAAATGAATATAGTTGTTGGTCTGTGTCTGAACAAAGAAGCAACAGTTTGCTAACAGGTTAAATATCTTCCAATCATTTGTGTAGGAAACTATTGTGTATGCAGTGTTGTATGAATGTCTTATTAACATGTTGATGGTCTCAGATGAATCAAACTGCAGCTGTTTTCTGTCTGATCTGAAGGCAGCTGAGGATGTTAATGTGTTTCCTCCTCTGCTCTCTGACTCCTCTGTATTACACATGAATGTAGGAGTTCTCTGTGCTGTGTGATCATCTCTCAGTGATCAACGTTCATTTATCTCAACAAACAAATGAGGAGAAAACAACATTCAGCTTCTCACAGAAGAAGAAGGATTCATCATCTTGTTCCACACTGAATGTAGACAATGTTCATCCAGGTGCCAGATGGTTTTATTTGTAGTGAAATACACAACAAAAAGACAGTCTAGCATCAGTACTCTCCTGTTGCTTCTACTGTGACTGTGTCCACTATGACTGGGCTAACTTCCTTCAGCAAAGGATTACAGCGCCAGTCACTAACATAACAAACTAATACAACAACACATCTGAAAATAATCTGAGCCCCTAAAATGTCCAGGGTGCCACACCTCTCTGTATTTACAGACCTGCTGCTTCAGCCAATCACCTCTCTGTATTTACAGACCTGCTGCTTCAGCCAATCACCTCTCTGTGGCTGTGTCTCAATTCCGACCCAACTGCGAGGCTGCATCCTCGAAGTACGCGGCCTTTGCGGCCTTCGAAGGATGCAGCCTTCTGAGGAACCTCCGAAGGACGCATCAACCGTTGTTAAATGAGACAGTCTAGCCTTCGAGGCATTTCCTGGTTGCGTCACCAGCTATTCCCGCCCATAAGACGAGAAAAACGCCACGACCGAAAAGACGGTGAAAAAGCTGACAAAATTATAAGAGAGAAGAAAGGAGAAGAATAAAAGAAAGGAGAAGAAAGAAGTAAAACACACAAGAAAGAAAGAAAGAAAGAAGAAGAAAGAAGGAAAACACACAAGAAAGAAAGAAAGAAGGAAAACACACAAGAGAAAGAATAATAAAATAATAATAATCTGTAAATAGTTATTTCTGATGTAATTTTTGTAAATAGTGAAATGTTTCATCACTTGATAATAAAAGAAAATATTTAATCCCTTGTTCTTCCTGAACAGTAGCACTTTATGCAACCCTGTTATAAATTGTACTGAAGTTGTAAATACTAAATGGAATAGACGTGTAACAATGAATAATATTTTTTATTTAATAACAACATAAAACATCAAAATCTTCACAATCAAATAAAAAATAAAGAAAAATCATAAATAAACACAGTTCATAAATAAAATCAAATTAAACACATCTATATAGATGTATATTTATTTTTCTATTACTTTTTCCAGGAGAGAGAAGAGCCTCTCCATCCTGTCTTTCCCCTCCTGCTCCCTCCTCTCCTCTGCCTCATTTTGCCTTCTCATGTCCTCCTTTATGAGGTCAAGGAGGTCATCCTCCCTCCTCCTCTTCCTCCTGGGCCCTGGCTGGTCCTCCTCCTCCTCTTCACTCTCCTGCTCACCCACTGCGGCACTTGGCCCTGGTGTGTCCTCACGGATGGAGGCAATGAGGACAGGGGGGGCAATAGATGGCCTCTGCCCCAGTACCTCATCCATGAGGACAAACCACGGCCAAGTGCCAGCAGTGGGCTTGCCGCTGGCCCCCTCCCCTGTCCCTGGATATTTGCAATCCTAAGGCAGTGGAAATCAATCATGTCAGCAATTTTCAGCAAAAGTATTTAGTAACAGTAAAACTAATCCAAACCTGTAGGCTACCTACTTTATTTTATTTTTTTTAAATTGTCCCATTTTTTTTGGCCTGGTAGGGCTGGACCTTCCCCTCCAGCCCAATCTTTTCCAGTATTGCTCTAAACACAGAGGGAAGCAAGAGAAAAGGTAAACACAAGATCACATCAACACAGGGATGCAAAGATGTACAAAAATGGACATCAGCCTTACCTCCATCCCGCCGTGCGGAGTTTTTGGCCCCCGTGAATAGATGGTCATTTTCCCCTCTTTGTTTAATCAGGAGCTCGTTTGCTCCTTGCTCCCTAAAACAAAAATAAAACAAAATGTAATGTAAAACATGTTTTTTTTTACTATGTCAACAGACAAAAGGGTTCTAATATAGCAAAAAATTATCATAATAATGAAGTATAACATATAATAGTGATAATCCCAAACGTAGCTCTTTATTAAAATCTAAATTTGTTCATCTTAGTCCATATATATATATACACATATATAAGTCAAGTAATAAAATATAAGTAATTAGTAAAAGTATAAAAGTATAAGTAGTAATAAGTACAAATAATTAAATAAAACAAACCAATACTTACACTTGAATGAAAAGTCTTCACCTGTTGGTGTCGCCATTGTTGTGTTTTCGCGGCACTGAACAGCGCCGCGCAAAGGATCTTGGGATCTGGGAGGCCGCGAAGGATAGTAGCGATGCATCCTCGAAAAAGAGGGAAAAGATGGCCGCATTTCAAGGCTGCATTTGAAGGAGTCTTCGAATTGGGACAGCCTTCGCGCGGCGTTGTGACGTAATCGGCCTCGAAATGCGCACTTCGAGGATGCAGCCTCGCAATTAGGACCAGATTGGGACACAGCCTGTATTTACAGACCTGCTGTTACTCTACACAGGCTGAACGAGACCATAGCAATCTAAAACAGATCAGTAGTTACAAACTAGAACTTAAAACTCTCAGAAAAAAAGGAAACTCAGGGAAATAAGAGAACACTGCTAAATGTAACTTAAAGTGTGTTTTAAACATTACAGAAGGTTGATGAGTCTACATTTTAAACACAGATCATCTTTTTATCCTATTCATCTTTTTTAACCTGTTTTACCTGAAAGGTCAGAGCAATGGATCACAGATAACCTTGATCTGCAGATCATAGTGTGTTTTTAAATCAATCCCTTTGATAGAACAATGAATTACAGCATTTGAACTCAGCACCTTTATCTTTTCCTTTTACACACATGTTTAAATATGTTTTAACTCATATTGTTTCCATTCATTCATTCAGAATTACAGCATTCTTATAACCATTACTCTGACACAGCTGGAACAAGCAGCATGTGATTGGCACTGCTGTTCATAGAGGCAGGAGACTGTTAGATGCTTTCATTCATTATTTAAGTAATGAGCTGTTGGCTGTGCATTATTTGCATGTTATTTATCTTACCAACATATTCATCAGCATGCAACATCATTGATTAACAGTGGAGACAATCAAACTGTTTTGTTGTCCCTGAAACTTGTGTAGGACAATTTCTTTCCACACAAAACATTTGATCAGGAATTGATAAGAGAATCAATGAAGAACTGGACCAACTAGCAGAATAGATTATTGTATTGGTATCAATAAAATCTGATCAATTCCTGTCCAGAGGCCGAGGCCCGGGTACCAGAGACTCCACAGCTCCAGGAGGGGACCTCCTGAGATGTTTTATATGTGTCATGATATATAAGGTGGTAAATAAAGATCAGTATTGAATATTAAATCCTCTCTCTCTCCAGACTTTATCAGGCTGATGAATGGGACTAGTCTGTGTTCAGGCAGACTGGAGGTGAAGTCTGAGCAGTCGTGGTCCTCAGTGTGTGAAGCTGACTTTGACCAGCAGGATGCAGAGGTGGTCTGTAGGGAGCTTGGCTGTGGGGCTCCTTCAGTCCTCCAGGGGGCGCTCTATGGAGAAGTGGAGGCTCCAATGTGGACCAAAGAGTTCCAGTGTGGAGGCAATGAGTCTGCTCTCCTGGACTGTAGAAGATCAGACTCAGCTAGAAGAACCTGCTCACCTGGTAAAGCTGTTGGACTCACCTGCTCAGGTAGAAGAGGAGCTGCAGCTTTGATTTGTCTTCATTTCTGTTCTAATGAAACTCTCTTTATTCTTTTACTGATGACTCTCTTGTTTCTGTTCTAATGAAACTCACTTTATTCTTTTACTGATGACTCTCTTGTTTCTGTTCTAATGAAACTCACTTTATTCTTTTACTGATGACTCTCTTGTTTCTGTTCTAATGAAACTCACTTTATTCTTTTACTGATGACTCTCTTGTTTCTGTTCTAATGAAACTCACTTTATTCTTTTACTGATGAGTCTCTTGTTTCTGTTCAGAGCCTGTCAGGTTGGTGGGAGGAGCCAGTCACTGTGCAGGTACACTGGAGGTGAAACTGGGAGAGTGGAGACCAGTGAGAGAGTTTTACTCTGACTGGACCCTGAAGGCAGCAGCTGTTGCCTGCAGAGAATTGGACTGTGGCTCTGCTGTTTCAACAGGAAGAAGAGATGAGTCCTCATACAGACCTGTATGGGGGATCAGGCGTGACTGTCTTCAGTCTGGATCTGCACTGAGGGACTGTGTATCATCATCAGGTTCCTCTTCCTCCATGGTGGAGCTCACCTGCTCAGGTAAGTCCATCAGTGACATCATCTCTGACAGTAATACTCTCCTTCCTCTGTCACAGTGATAGTTGGTGGTTTCCATTGAACTGAACTGTAAACTTATGGAGGATGACGGCTTCCTAAAGGGTAGAGAAGTTAGCTTGTTCCTGGAGGCTCATTGATTCAAACTGAAACAATCTGAACCTTTAATCAACCTGCTGTGGTTCACTCACACACTCTGCAGTTCTCCTGAGCCAGCTCAGTCACATCCACCTTACAAACAACTACATCACAAATGAATATAGTTGTTGGTCTGTGTCTGAACAAAGAAGCAACAGTTTGCTAACAGGTTAAATATCTTCCAATCATTTGTGTAGGAAACTATTGTGTATGCAGTGTTGTATGAATGTCTTATTAATATGTTGATGGTCTCAGATGAATCAAACTGCAGCTGTTTTCTGTCTGATCTGAAGGCAGCTGAGGATGTTAATGTGTTTCCTCCTCTGCTCTCTGACTCCTCTGTATTACACATGAATGTAGGAGTTCTCTGTGCTGTGTGATCATCTCTCAGTGATCAACGTTCATTTATCTCAACAAACAAATGAGGAGAAAACAACATTCAGCTTCTCACAGAAGAAGAAGGATTCATCATCTTGTTCCACACTGAATGTAGACAATGTTCATCCAGGTGCCAGATGGTTTTATTTGTAGTGAAATACACAACAAAAAGACAGTCTAGCATCAGTACTCTCCTGTTGCTTCTACTGTGACTGTGTCCACTATGACTGGGCTAACTTCCTTCAGCAAAGGATTACAGCGCCAGTCACTAACATAACAAACTAATACAACAACACATCTGAAAATAATCTGAGCCCCTAAAATGTCCAGGGTGCCACACCTCTCTGTATTTACAGACCTGCTGCTTCAGCCAATCACCTCTCTGTATTTACAGACCTGCTGCTTCAGCCAATCATCTCTGTGTCTCCTACCATGGACGGGGTCTCCGGGGCCCAGCAGCAGGGGTTTCAGGTTCTCCAGGGCTCCAGCTTCACCATCAGCTGCTCCGTCCAGCCTCAGTACCCAGGAGGCTCCTTCCAGCTCACCTTCACCTCCTCCAACACAACATACAACTACACCCAGCCAGCTGTCAATCACTCTGCTGACTTCCTGTTTCCTGCTGCAGACCCCGCCCACCAAGGAAGCTACAGCTGTGTTTATGGCGTCTATGTTTTTTCTCATAACTTCTCCTCTGAGAGCCGTCTGCTCTCTCTCACTGTCACAGGTAAGCTGAAGCAGAGTGTGAAGCTCAGTCCAACTGAGACGTCACACTGACTTTGTTTCCATGTTTGATAAAAAGTCATGAGGCAGCCGGAGCAACCCAGCGACCTACAGAGAGCTGAGTCACAATCTGATGAAGGAGCTGTAAACTGTTTCCTTCCCGGCTTCTTTAACATTATTCAACCATAACAACTGTGTTGTAGTGGAAAGTAAAAGTGAAGCCAGATAAGCACTATAATGATAATAAACAGGGTTTACATGATGAACTCAGAGCTTCACCAGGATCACATCTGATTTAACTGCATGTAAAGATGTTGACTGTTAACAATCAGTTGAATCATTTTAAGCAGACAGGAGCTTTAAGGAGAGAATCAGCAGACTTTCATTCATTCTTTCAAAGCAGCTGTGAACACATGAGTGTTTTTTGTTGAACATCATCAGCATACAGAGAGGATCAGATGAACTTATTCTCTAAGAGCTGAATCAACAAGCTGCTTCAGACTTCACTGATTTTAGGAGATTTAACATCACTAAAGTTTAAAGTTTCTTTTTGATGGGAGCTGTTGTCCTCATGATGTCATGTGATCTAATGTGATGACTGAATGTGTCTCATCAGATCCAAAAGTTTTTATCATCAGACTGGTCGTCCTGCCGGTGGCTCTGCTGCTGTCTAACACTGCCCTCTATTTCATCCTGAAGGTACTGAACATGTTTGTTTAGAGGACTGGTTGAGACTCAGCCTGTTTATACTGAAGAGAGGAGTGATGCAGTCACTTAGATCTGTTTTGTCATGTCTCTCCAGGCCAGCAGGGGGCAGAAGTCAGACCCACAGGAGACCATTGAGCTGGATTATTATAACCTGGGTGTTTCCAGAGCTGAAGGAGAGCCGGCTGGAGAGGAAGGAGAGCCGGCTGGAGAGGAAGGAGCTCGGGGAGCAGAGTAGGACCTCCGAGGAGCCACACAAACCCTCTGAAGAAGAAAATCACATTTGGTTTCATCTCTCCTCTCAGTCTGACAGGTTTTTGCAGCTCAGCACGGCGAGGAATGACGTCTGTATTGTTCGATTCCACAGCTTCTGATTTCCATCCAGCACCAACGCTCAGTGCCAAAACAGGAAATAGTAAGACCTGTATTAAAACCACTAGAAGAAGAGCAGAGAGGAGGTCTGATTAGACCATTTGTAACATAATTATGTGTTTATAATTATAGTTTGACAGAATATTAATCTCTCGTGTGAGCTTTAACATTTTTACTTAACCTTTTACATACTGTTCATATTCTCTCATACTGTTCATATTCTCTCCTCAGTTTGTTCTCCTCTTAAAAAGTGTTTCTACCAAATGTTGAAGCACAGATGCGTTCAGAAAGCATCAATAGTCAATAATCTGACTGATCAATAAATGTGATTAAAGCTTGATTCATGTTCCAGAGCAGAGAGACTCAGACCTCAGACATGAAATATAACATATAATAATGATGTAAATGTATTTAAAGGTAAAGTGAGCAGAGCTTTGTGGAAGTGTGGGGACACACATGGACATAGATACGGAGATAATCTGACCCAGAACAGCCTCAATGGACTAACATTAGTAGCATCTATGCAAAAATATAACTTTTAAAATATTTATATTTTTGTACATTTTGGGCCACTTTAGGAAAAGTCATCAAATTTCAGAATAAAAGACATTTGCAGTGTTTTTACAAGCTGTTAAATGTCAAAACGGGTCAAATTTGACAGAATGTAAGAGTTGAATATTTACATGAATCCAGAGTTTTATGATCTCATCTGGATAAATGTTGAGTCAAGAAATCATTTAAAAATCTATCTGCATGTTTGATGAGTTTATATCTTTGTTTCTTCTCTTCCTTTTATAGACTATATACTACTTATTCAGCTTAGATGTGTTATTGAGTTATTGAACTTTTTGACTTAATGTAACCGAACAAAAGGAAATATTATTTAGTGAAATGAAGTGTTTTATCTTTGTTCTGCTGTTTCCAATAAATAAATCTGATATTTGACAGAATTGAATGTTCGTTCAGCCTTCATTTATTGTATGTGACAGTTTCATGCTAATAAATCAGTTTCTAATACAGTACACGGCATAAATGAGTAACCCGTTCTGAACATACAGAAATATTTATTTTCTAAATGATCACCATTAAAACTCAAAGGATGACAAAATTCATTAAACGTATATTGAATAGAGAAATAGAAAGATATCAATATCTGTAAAATAAGTAAATTAGGTAACTGTGCTTAAATATAGAGACAAGAATGTAATATTCTAGTACTGATTCTGTCCTCCTTTACATTTAGTATAGAGGGATCAAGTATCTGGGGGTTTACCTGGAGGGGAGGAGGGATCAAGTATCTGGGGGTTTACCTGGAAGGGAGGAGGGATCAAGTATCTGGGGGTCTACCTGGAAGGGAGGTGGGATCAAGTATTACCTGGAAGGGAGGAGGGATCAAGTATCTGGGGGTCTACCTGGAGGGGAGGAGGGATCAAGTATCTGGGGGTTTACCTGGAAGGGAGGAGGGATCAAGTATCTGGGGTTTATCTGGAGGGGAGGATGGATCAAGTATCTGGGGTTTACCTGGAGGGGAGGAGGGATCAAGTATCTGGTGGTCTACCAGGAGGGGAGGAGGGATCAAGTATCTGGTGGTCTACCTGGAAGGGAGGAGGGATCAAGTATCTGGGGTTTACCTGGAAGGGAGGAGGGATCAAGTATCTGGGGGTCTACCTGGAAGGGAGGAGGGATCAGGGAAGGGAGGAGGGATCAAGTATCTGTGGGTCTACCTGGAAGGGAGGAGGGATCAAGTATTTGGGGGTTTACCTGGAAGGGAGGATGGATCAAGTATCTGGGGGTCTACCTGGAAGGGAGGAGGGATCAAGTATCTGGGGGTTTACCTGGAAGGGAGGAGGGATCAAGTATCTGGGGGTTACCTGGAGGGGAGGAGGGATCAGGGAAGGGAGGAGGGATCAAGTATCTGGGGGTTTACCTGGAAGGGAGGAGGGATCAAGTATCTGGGGGTCTTCCTGGAAGGGAGGAGGGATCAAGTATCTGGGGGTCTACCTGGAAGGGAAGAGGGATCAAGTATCTGGGGGTTTACCTGGAGGGGAGGAGGGACCAAGTATCTGGGGGTTTACCTGGAGGGGAGGAGGGATCAAGTATCTGGGGGTCTACCTGGAAGGGAGGAGGGATCAAGTATCTGGTGGTCTACCTGGAAGGGAGGAGGGATCAAGTATCTGGGGTTTACCTGGAAGGGAGGAGGGATCAAGTATCTGGGGGTCTTCCTGGAGGGGAGGAGGGATCAAGTATCTGGGGGTTACCTGGAGGGGAGGAGGGATGAGGGAAGGGAGGAGGGATCAAGTATCTGGGGGTTTACCTGGAAGGGAGGAGGGATCAAGTATCTGGGGGTCTACCTGGAAGGGAGGAGGGATCAAGTATCTGGGGGTCTACCTGGAAGGGAGGAGGGATCAAGTATCTGGGGGTTTACCTGGAGGGGAGGAGGGATCAAGTATCTGGGGGTTTACCTGGAAGGGAGGAGGGATCAAGTATCTGGGGGTCTACCTGGAAGGGAGGTGGGATCAAGTATCTGGGGGTTTACCTGGAAGGGAGGAGGGATCAAGTATCTGGGGGTCTACCTGGAGGGGAGGAGGGATCAAGTATCTGGGGGTTTACCTGGAAGGGAGGAGGGATCAAGTATCTGGGGTTTATCTGGAGGGGAGGATGGATCAAGTATCTGGGGTTTACCTGGAGGGGAGGAGGGATCAAGTATCTGGTGGTCTACCAGGAGGGGAGGAGGGATCAAGTATCTGGTGGTCTACCTGGAGGGGAGGAGGGATCAAGTATCTGGTGGTCTACCTGGAAGGGAGGAGGGATCAAGTATCTGGGGTTTACCTGGAAGGGAGGAGGGATCAAGTATCTGGGGGTCTACCTGGAAGGGAGGAGGGATCAGGGAAGGGAGGAGGGATCAAGTATCTGGGGGTCTACCTGGAAGGGAGGAGGGATCAAGTATCTGGGGGTTTACCTGGAAGGGAGGATGGATCACGTATCTGGGGGTCTACCTGGAAGGGAGGAGGGATCAAGTATCTGGGGGTTTACCTGGAAGGGAGGAGGGATCAAGTATCTGGGGGTTTACCTGGAAGGGAGGAGGGATCAAGTATCTGGGGGTCTTCCTGGAGGGGAGGAGGGATCAAGTATCTGGGGGTTACCTAGAGGGGAGGAGGGAACAGGGAAGGGAGGAGGGATCAAGTATCTGGGGGTTTACCTGGAAGGGAGGAGGGATCAAGTATCTGGGGGTCTACCTGGAGGGGAGGAGGGATCAAGTATCTGGGGTTTACCTGGAAGGGAGGAGGGATCAAGTATCTGGGGGTCTACCTGGAAGGGAGGAGGGATCAGGGAAGGGAGGAGGGATCAAGTATCTGGGGGTTTACCTGGAAGGGAGGAGGGATCAAGTATCTGGGGGTCTACCTGGAAGGGAGGAGGGATCAAGTATCTGGGGGTTTACCTGGAAGGGAGGATGGATCAAGTATCTGGGGGTCTACCTGGAAGGGAGGAGGGATCAAGTATCTGGGGGTTTACCTGGAAGGGAGGAGGGATCAAGTATCTGGGGGTCTTCCTGGAGGGGAGGAGGGATCAAGTATCTGGGGGTTACCTAGAGGGGAGGAGGGAACAGGGAAGGGAGGAGGGATCAAGTATCTGGGGGTTTACCTGGAAGGGAGGAGGGATCAAGTATCTGGGGGTCTACCTGGAGGGGAGGAGGGATCAAGTATCTGGGGGTTTACCTGGAAGGGAGGAGGGATCAAGTATCTGGGGGTCTACCTGGAGGGGAGGAGGGATCAAGTATCTGGGGGTTTACCTGGAAGGGAGGAGGGATCAAGTATCTGGGGGTCTACCTGGAAGGGAGGAGGGATCAAGTATCTGGGGGTTTACCTGGAAGGGAGGAGGGATCAAGTGTCTGGGGGTCTACCTGGATGGGAGGAGGGATCAAGTATCTGGGGTTTATCTGGAGGGGAGGAGGGATCAAGTATCTGGGGGTCTACCTGGATGGGAGGAGGGATCAAGTATCTGGGGGTCTACCTGGTCTTCCTTCCTTCCTTCCTTCTTTCCTCCCTTCCTTTCTTTCCTCCCTCCCTCCTTTCTTTCCTCCCTCCTTTCCTTCTTTCCTCTCTCCATTCCTCCCTTCCTCCTTTCCTTCCGTCTTTCCTCCCTTCTTTCTTTCCTTCTTTCCTCCCTCCTTTCTTTCCTCTCTCCCTTCCTCCTTCCCTCCCTCCTTTCCTTCCTCCTTTCCTCCCTCCTGCTCACTGTTTGTTATAAACTGATCAGAGTTTCTTTCCTTCCTCCTTTCCTTTTTTTCTTTCCTTCCTTCTTTCTTTCCTCCCTCCCTTCCTTCCTCTTTTCCTTTCCTTTCCTTTCCTTTCCTTTCCTTTCTTCCCTTAACCTTTCAGTCTTAATCTTCATTACTTCTCTGCTGTGCTGAATCAGCCTAACAAAGATCCAGAGACCCAGCTCCTGCTTCTGGCAAACGATCTGGCTAAGTAGACCAGCTGTGAGTAATTGTGATGACTTCCTGTGATTGCTCTGCCTGGCTGGTCTGCTTGTCCTTGTGTTTTTTCTTTCCAGGAAGTATCCAGGCAGATCAAGGTCATCAGGCTGACTCTGTTCACCTGGGCTGGGGGTTGGGCCACCTTTATAAAATCAGCTGGCCTACTCAGTCTGCTCTCTCCCTACCAGCAGCAGAACCCTTTTTCTGTGGTTGCTTTCTTTGATTACTTTTTAGCACTCAACATACCCTTGCATCCATACATTTCCAGACACCACTGATTTACAGATCTAACATATAAGTTTGAGTAATTTAGGTAAATACGTTGATTGAATAAATTACTTTGGTTTGGTTTAACTTAAAGGTGTGCTCTCCTCTTTTGTTTTGTCATGAATTTTGAGCCAGTTCATGACAGTAATCAACCTTTCCCATGCCACCAAAAGCCACTGATAACTCTGAGGAACTTGCTTCCATGGCTCAGGTGCGTGAATTACTTGAGCAGCAAAAGGCTTCCTATATATCTCCCTCCTTCCTTCCTTCCTTCCTTCCTTCCTATATATCTCTCTTAGAACAACAGGAGAAAAACTTCAAATCCTGTGTTGAAATCCTTGTTGATTCCTCAAACAAAAGAGTTGGGGAGCTAATGAGAGAAGTCCATGATCTCAAGGTTAGTCTGGAATTTACTCAAAAGGAGTTTCATGACTTCAAACCCTCCGGTTGCTTGCTTGCTTCCTTCCTTCCTTCCTTCCTTCCTTCCTTTCATGACTTCAAAACCTACAGCAAGACATGATGACATATGATGACATATCACCAAAAATGATATGGAAACTCTCTCAATGATAAATCTGATTACATGGAAGGCCCGTCCAGACGAAACAACGTCATCATTGATGAGACCCTGTCTTCAGTCAGTATGAGACCCTGCTGGTTGTTGTAGTTCCTGCTGGTTGTAGTTCCTGGTGGTTGTAGTTCCTGGTGGTTGTAGTTCCTAGTGGTTGTAGTTCCTGGTTGTTGTTGTAGTTCCTGGTTGTGGTTGTAGTTCCTGCTGGTTGTAGTTCCTGCTGGTTGTAGTTCCTGGTGGTTGTAGTAGTTCCTGGTGGTTGTAGTAGTTCCTGGTGGTTGTAGTAGTTCCTGGTTGTTGTAGTTCCTGCTGGTTGTTGTAGTTCCTGCTGGTTGTAGTTCCTGCTGGTTGTTGTAGTTCCTGCTGGTTGTAGTTCCTGCTGGTTGTAGTTCCTGACTTTATGAAATTGTTAAAAAACAAAGGCTCCTCCATCAGCCATGGTCCAGGCCGTGCGTTTGGATCTCTCTCCACCTTCAACACCTGCCACGCCTGTACAAGTGATGAATAAAAAGGAGTGAGCCCATCACCATCAATTTCACTGGTTCTCAATAAAAAAAGATGTTTACCGTATCCAAATCGTCCAAGTCTTTGTAAAATTGACTGTGCCGTTTCCTGCCACCTTAGCCCTTGGTGATACAGCAGCCTCTGTACCACTTTCAGTCTAAAAGCCAGAACTCTGGCAGACACGTCAATCAATCCTTGTCCTCCCTCCTGTACTGGCAAGTACAAGGCCGCAGCACGAATCCAGTGCTTACCTGAACAGAAGAAGTCTATTAGAGTCCTCTGAATATGATCGATAAGACCTCTGGGTGGAGGTAAGACAGCAAACCTGTGCCACAGTGTCGAGGCAACCAAGTTATTGATCACCAGTACTCGTCCCCGATAGGACAGCTGAGGAAGCAGCCATTTCCATTTAGACAACTTTGCACACACCTTTTCCATAAGGCCTTCCCAGTTCTTTTCTCTAAATGCACTAGTCCCTAAAAATACCCCCAATACCTTCAGACCATTTACTCCCCACTCCAACCCTCCAGGTAGACTTGGTCTTCTGTCTCCCTCCCACTGTCCTACCTGTAAAGCCTTGCACTTCGCCCAGTTAACCTTAGCGCATGACGCCTTTTCATACAGATCCAAAGACTGTATTACTTTCTGAACATCCTTTTGGTCTTTTATGAAAATATTGATGTCATCTGCATAGGCCGAGACTACTAATGGAAACAAAGAATCCTTATGTAATGAAATGCCAGTAAGCTTAGCCCTCAGTCTACATAACAGTGGTTCTATGGCAAGGCTATATAGCTGTCCTGAAATCGGACAGCCCTGTCTTATCCCCTTAAAAATGGGAATTGGTCTACTCAAACCTCCCCCCACCTTAACCATACATGATGCCTCACTATACAGTAGCTTTATCCACTTAATAAAACTGTCCCCCAAACCATATGCCTTAAGAGCTGAAAATAAATAACCATGGTCCACCCTGTCGAAGGCTTTCTCTTGATCTAGTGACAAAATTCCAAAATTTAAACCAGTGAAAGTACTGAGATCCAGAACATCTCTAATAAGAAAAAGATTATCAAATATACATCTTTCAGGTACACAATAAGACTGATCCATATGCACCAATATTTCAAGATAGTCTTTAAGCCTATTGGAGAGTGCTCTAGAAAGCACCTTATAGTCAGTACATAGAAGTGCCACTGGCCTCCAGTTCTTCAATAAGGCCAGATCACCCTGTTTGGGCAGCAGGGAAAGAACTGCTCTGCGACAGGAAACTGGTAAGCACCCATCAATGTAACATGCTTTCATCACTTCATAAAAATCTGGTCCAATCCACTCCCAGAAACACTTAAAGAAGTCTGTTGTTAGTCCATCGATCCCTGGTGCACGTCCTGAGTTCAGCTGTCCCATTGCAGCCGTTAGCTCCTCATAGCTTAGCTCTGTATCCAAAGACTCTCTTTCAGCTGAACTGAGACATGGAAGTTCCTCCAGAAGTTCTACGACACAAGCGTCATCACAATGTTCTGCTCCAAAAAGGTTAGTGTAAAAGTTTATAGCATGTGATCTCATTAAACCTGGATCTGTAGTCACCCCACCTCCAGGAAGTTCAAGGCATGTCATTTGTTTGTTTCCAACCACAGTCCGCTCTAGATTGAAAAAAAACGAGGTGGGTGCATCCATTTCATTGATGGAAATGAATCGAGATCTCACCAAGGCCCCCTTTACTCTCTCCTGCAGGAAGGAACTCAATTCTTGCCTTTTGCCTTGCAACAAGTTCTTTATTCCAGAATCACATTGCCCCTGAAAACTACCTTCAATTTGTGTTATTTCCTTTTCCAAATCTTGGATTATTTTTTTAATTCTGCCTGTGGAGTGAGAGGTGTATTGCTGACAAAAAACACGTATCTGTGTTTTTCCAACTTCCCACCACTGGCTGAGAGAGTCAAAATCTGTCTTCCTGCACCTCCACTGTGTCCATAAATTCACTAGACTTTGACAGAAAGTTGTATCCTGAAGAAGTTTATTATTAAAATGCCAATGAGATTTAACTCTCTTAGCAGGTGAGGTGTGAATTTGAATAGTTACAAGATGATGATCAGAAAAACCTACAGGGCTGATAACACTGCTGACTAACCTTAGCCTGACATTATGGGATATATAAAACCTATCTAACCTAGCTGCACTAACACTATTATCACTAGCCTTAAACCATGTATATTGTTTTTCAGTTGAGTACTTGACTCTCCATGCATCTACCAAGTCTTAAGTGCTGTAACATCTTCCTTAAACTAATCCCAGACAGTACATGTGGCTCATCCCCTATTCTATCCAGTGTAAAGTCAATAGTGCAATTCCAATCCCCTCCCATTATAATGTAATCTTGATTATGTAAATGCATTCCTGTTCTCAGCTGATTACAAAGGGAAACTCTCTCTGAGCCCAGGTTTGATGTATAAATGTTAACCAAACTGTAAATCAAACCATCTATATCCACTCTCACTAAAAGTGCCCTTCCTTTAACTAACTCTGTGGTGGAAAGGATATTTACACTTAAATTTGTGGAAAAAAGTACAGCCACTCCACTACTTAAATTACTACCATGGCTGAAGGATTTAAAACCTTTCCACCACAAATTCCAGTCCACTTCATCATCTATAGTACTATGGGTCTCTTGTAAAAAGACCACATCAAGAGATTTCTGTCTTATGACTTCACTAATTAAAGCCATCTTATGTTTATCTCTACCCCCATTAATGTTTAGAGAGCCCACTGTGAGTGTTTTCATTGAGAAATGAGGGAAAACCAAGAAAAAGACAGAGATCAACAATAACAAGTGGAAAGGAAACGACACCAAGTGCTGCATGATCATTACAACTTTCTAGATTTCCCTTTTCGCACATTTTTGTTTTTATTTAACCTTGCTGCCTTTCTCAAAGCAGTAACATGTTTTTTGAGACGATAACGTTTTTTTTCATCTAACACCTCCAATCCATGGGTCCTTAGCAACACAGAGACAGTGGAAATGAATTTCTCAGTGTCTTCAAAATAATCTGTAATTGTAACAGGTTTACCATAAGTCTCATCCAAAAAGCTAATCATTTCTTCTAGGGTATATATATCACCCCCACGACTACACTCGCCAACTTCAGATGCAACTTCAGATGCAGATTCATATTCCATTTCACCACCATCACTTAGCAGCTGACTGTCATGAAGTGAGGTTGAAGCAGACGCTGACTCACCATCTTTATCTGCGCTGCTTCCTTGTTGATCCTCCTTCTCTACTGTGGAGCTGGCATCATCTACTGCTTCATCTTGTCCTTCATTAATATTTGGCTCAACAGCAGCCTCATTAACAGCCTGTTCACCAGTCTTAACCTCAGTGTTTGCCTGACTGTTTACATCCGAGCGATCTGCAGCAGCCTGCTCCTCCTGCTTTTTATGCGGGCACGCAAAGCGCTTATGCCCCAAATCTCCACATTCAAAACACTTGGTGTTGGAGCTGGCATACACCATATAATATCCTCCCTCATATTTCACTCTGAAAGACACGTCCAAAGATTGAGTTGGTGAATCCAAAAACATGTAAACTTGTCTGCGGAGGGACTGCACATGAGAAAGTTTGGGGTCTTTACACCCCAAACTGACGTTCCTGAACCCACTCGCAAATTTACCAAAACGTCTCAACTCACTCTCTAACATCGTATTAGGAATAAATGGTGGTACACCAGAAATCGTGATTTTAATCGAAGGCACAGCCAGAGGAGAGACTTGAACAAACAAATCATTTAAGACAATGCCACTTTCAATCAGCTGACGCACAAAGCGCTCCTCTTTCAAAAACACAATTGCTTTATTCATCCGGGATGCAAAAGACAAATTGCTGTGCCCAATCTGATCTCCCACCGCAAGTAATACCTGCTCAACTGTTACACCGGGATCAGAAACTATTCTAACCCCATTCCTAATAGACACCGGCGGCATTTCACCTGACGCCATCACGCCAGAAAAGCCAGCGGCAAAAGCCGCCGAATGCAAAGTTTATGTCCTAGTAAAAGAGACCTTACCTGATCATGCAAAGAAAAAGAAAACTGGCCACAGATTGAAAAAGAAATTCAAACCCGTGCCAGAGAAAAAAAAGTCTTCCACCACTCACTCTCCCGCAACTCCCAGCGTGCGCATGCTCACAGAAAGAAAGAAAGAAAGAAAGAAAGACAGAAAGACAGAAAGACAGAAAGAAAGAAAGACAGAAAGACAGAAAGAAAGAAAGAAAGACAGAAAGAGCCGTTGTAGTGCTTCCAGAAGGCCAGGAGGGGGAACCAGTACCTGTAGTTTGTGCCACAGAGATGAGGCGACCAGGTTATTAATAACAAGGACTCTTCCCCTGTAGGACAGCTGGGGGAGCAGCCGTTTCCACCTAGACAACTTGGCCTCCACCTTCCCCAGCACTCCCTCCCAATTACGCCTCTCTATGTCCCTGTTGCCCAGATAGACACCTAAAATCTTCAAACCTTCTGTTCCCCAGCTTAGGCTCCCAGGAAGACTAGGAGGATGTCTTACATTCCACTGCCCCACCAGACAAGCTCCACTCTTCCCCCAGTTTACCCTGGCTGAGGAGGCCCTCTCATACAGAGCCAGCCCGGCCTTTAATTCCTGAATGTCTACCTGGTCCCTGACAAAAACGTTAACGTCATCAGCGTAAGCTGAAATGACCACAGGGGGGCAGTCAACCAGCCCTGACAAAGGGAGACCCCCCAGCCTGGACCTGAGTCTATGGAGGAGAGGCTCGATGGCCAAACTGTAGAGCTGGCCTGAAATGGGGCACCCCTGCCTGATCCCTCTTGTGACTTTTACAACACAACTAAGACCTCCCCCCACCTTTAACACACAACCTGCACCACTATACAATAACCTCACCCAGGACAGGAAGTGCTCCCCAACACCAAAAGCCTGCAGTGTGGCAAACAGAAAGGAGTGGTCAACACGATCAAACGCCTTCTCTTGGTCAATTGAAACCACACCCACATCAACATCATATAAATCACTAATGTGAAAAATGTCCCTCATTAAAAATACATTGTCGATCATGGATCTTTCAGGAATACAATAGGACTGACCCTCCCCAACCAACAGCTCAATAAAAACCTTAATTCTGTTTGATAGACACTTGGAGAGGATTTTGTAATCTGTGCACAAAAGTGCAACTGGTCTCCAGTTCTTTAAAAGTGTTAGGTCTCCCTTCTTAGGCAGGAGGGAGATCACTGCGCGTCTACAAGAAGTTGGAAGGGTCCCTTCAACAAAAGATTCCTTAAAAACATCCAGCAGGTCCGGCCCAAGTTCATCCCAAAAGTGTTTTAAAAAATCTGCAGGTAGCCCATCCATGCCTGGAGCCTTTCCAGAGGCCATTTGAGACACAGCAGCAGTCAATTCCTGAAAGGAGATGTCCAAGTTCAGAGTTTGGCTCTCCTCAGGACTCAGCTGTGGAAGATCCTGCAGCAACTCAGCAGTAGCATCCACATCACAGCTTTCGGCTCCAAACAGGTCACTATAGAAGGCTACTGCATGCCTCCTAATCTCAGCCTGGTTACAAGTTATTCTCCCATCAGGCAGGCGAAGACACACCATCTGTTTTTTTTGAGCAACTGTTCTCTCCAGGCCGAAGAAGAATTTTGTTGGTGCATCCATATTGTTAAGCTGGGTAAACCTCGCCCGTATCAGAGCACCCTTAGCTCTCTCCTGCAGGAAGGCATTTAACTGACGTTTTTTGGAGAGCAACAGAGCTCCCTGCTGATCAGACACACTCTCAAGTTCCGATATTTCTGTCTCTAACTGCTGCACAGCTCTTTTAATCTTAGCAGTGGAGTATGATGTATATGGCTGGCAGAAAACTCTGATTTGCCCTTTACCTACCTCCCACCACTGACTGAGAGAAGGAAAAAACTCCTTCCTGGACTGCCAGTATAACCAAAATAGTTTAAAATTTTCACTAAATTTTTTATCTAATAATAATTTAACATTAAAATGCCAAAAGGATTTAAAATTTTCAGTGGAAGTTAAAACAAAATCCATAGAAACCAAATGATGGTCTGTAAACCCTACAGGGAGGATGTGACAGGTAGCAGCCCGAGCAGCAAAAGCAGCTGACAGATAAATCCTGTCTAGCCTAGCTGCTCTGGTCCTTCCACCCACCACCTTCATCCAGGTATACTGCCTGACTGAAGGCTGCTTAGTCCTCCACACATCTACTAAATCAGCCTCTGTTAACAGCTGAGAGAGAGACTCAGCAGCCTGAGGGTGCAGCTCCTGACCAGTCCTATCCAGAGAGTCTGTGCAGCAGTTCCAGTCCCCCCCCCATAACAACACATTCACCCTGACACAGCCTTAGATGCTCTTTTAAAATGTTAAAAAGAGCTGAACGCTCTGGGCCATGATTGTGTGCATAAACATTAATAAAATTAAAAACAAACCCTTGTATTTCTGCTCTCACTGTGAGAACTCTCCCCTTCACTACCTCAGTACTGCTTAAAATCTTTACATTAACAGTGGAGGCAAATAATACAGCAACGCCTGCACTAAGATTGGAGCCATGACTGAGTACATGCTGCCCCCTCCACCATAAATCCCAGTCTGCCTCATTTACATTATCACTATGTGTTTCCTGCAAAAACACTACATCAAGCTTTTTTTGACTGACTATCTCTGATACTACTGCCCTCTTCTGTGCACTTCTACCCCCATTTATATTTAAAGAAGCCACCCTCAATATTTGCATAGGAGGAGAGAGACAAGACAGTAAAGATACAGATAGAAAACCCAACAGAATAAACACCCAGTGTTGTACAATCATGATGTTTTTACTTAGAGACTTTCATCTTCGTCATTCTTTTACTTTTGGACTTTTTTAATTGTTTTCCTATAGCAGTGACATGTTTTTTCAAACGGTAGCATTTCTTCTCATCTAGTAATTCCAGACTCACAACCTTATCCGGAGTGTTCACCGTCTGAATGAATTTTTCACCATCAGGAAAATAATTGCTCAGACTGACTGGTTTACCAAAAGTTTTGTCCAAAAAATGATTGATCTCTTCCAGAGAGTAGCTATATGTCAGTGTTCTGGGAGACGCTATCTGCCACAGAAACACCATCAGAGTCATCCTCAATGTCCATATCTGTATTATTATCAAGACTGTCCTTTAACAGCCCAGCCTCGACATTTTCAGTATCTTCAGTCACCTCCTCCTGCTCCACAACAGCTACTACAGCCTCCTGCTCCACGACCAAGGAGCCCGCAGCCTGGAGAAATTCATCTCCAAGCTCCAAGCCAGACTCAATGAGTTCAGTGACAAATCTCTGGTCTTTCAGAAACACCCCTACAGCCTTATTCATGCGGGAGGCGTAAGATATGTTGCCGTGTCCTACCTGTTGTCCTACCTGTTCTCCTACCTCCAGCAACACCTGTTCCACCGTAACACCGGGCGGAGGCACGATACGCACTCCATGGCTGTGTCCCAATCTGGTCCTAATTGCGAGGCTGCATCCTCGAAGTACGCATTTAGAGGCCGATTACGTGACAACGCCGCGCGAAGGCTGTCCCAATTCGAAGACTCCTTCAAATGCAGCCTTGAAATGCGGCCTTCTTTTCCCTGTTTTTCGAGGATGCATCGCTACTATCCTTCGCGGCCTCCCAGATACCAAGATCCTTTGCGCGGCGCTGTTCAGTGCCGCGAAAACACAACAATGGCGACACCAACAGGTGAAGACTTTTCATTCAAGTGTAAGTATTGGTTTGTTTTATTTAATTATTTGTACTTATTACTACTTATACTTTTATACTTTTACTAATTTATTTACTACTTATATTTTATTACTTGACTTGAATTTTTTTATATTTATATATATATATACATATATATATATATATATATATATATATAGACTAAGATGAACAAATTTAGATTTTAATAAAGAGCTACGTTTGGGATTATCACTATTATATGTTATACTTCATTATTATGATATTTTTTTGCTATATTAGAACCCTTTTGTCTGTTAACATAGCATCCCTGTGTTTACCTTTTCTCTTGCTTCCCTCTGTGTTTAGAACAATACTGGAAAAGATGGGCATGGAGGGGAAGGTCCAGCCCCACCAGGCGAAAAAGAAGTGGTGATTTTATGTTAATGTTATAGAATAAAAAATATTGTCAATTGTTACACGTTGTCTATTCCATTTAGTATTTACAACTTAAGTACAATTTATAACAGGGTTAACAAACGGCATAAAGTGCTACTGTTCAGGAAGAACAAGGGATTAAATATTTTCTTTTATTATCAAGTGATGAAACATTTCACTGTTTACAAAAATTACATCAGGAATAACTATTTACAGATTATTATTATTTTATTATTCTTTCTCTTGTGTGTTTTCCTTCTTTCTTCTTCTTTCTTTCTTTCTTTCTTTCTTTCTTTCTTTCTTTCTTGTGTGTTTTCCTTCTTTCTTTCTTTCTTTCTTTCTTGTGTGTTTTCCTTCTTTCTTCTCCTTTCTTTTATTCTTCTCCTTTCTTCTCTCTTATAATTTTGTCAGCTTTTTCACCGTCTTTTCGGTCGAGACGTCTTTCTCGTCATATGGGCGGGAACAGCTGGTGACGCAACCAGGAAATGCCTCGAAGGCTAGACCGTCTCATTTAACAACGGTTGATGCGTCCTTCGGAGGTTCCTCAGAAGGCTGCATCCTTCGAAGGCCGCAAAGGCCGCGTACTTCTAGGATGCAGCCTCGCAGTTGGGTCGGAATTGAGACACTGCCTATGTGGAGGAATGAAGTGACCTTGTTATTGTTTCTATGCAGGATTCTGATTGGCTAACGTGGGTTTGAGCTGCTCCTGACGTCATATATATATATACGGGTTAGTATAAAGGAGAGGATGAAATGTCTCTTTGTGTAAACGTAGTCTTAGTGTTAGTGGTGGAATTAAAGGTCCAGAGAAAGAAAGAGCAATAACGATCCGTGCTGTGAATTCAACTTATTCAACGAGCTCAATGCTCTTCTTCAGCTCTTCATTGAGCTTGAAACATCACATGTGGTATCCTGTTAAATCTACCTGCAGTCTGCAGACTTTTGTCTTGCTTTTATACATGAAGTGCTTTCTTACTCTTACATATATTCATCCTGTTGGAACAATCTGTATTCATGGCTGAGCTCTAAAACATCATTTCAACTTCCTAACATAGAAACACTTTGTGGAATATTTATGTGTTAATATCTTGTAAATCATCATTTTGTTAACATGTAGATTTACATATTTGTAGATCTGATACATTTTGAAACATTAAAACATAAACTGATCTTCTCTGCTGTAACTAAGAATACAGGAAGTGAAAGCAGCTGCATATTTGAGGTTGACCATCATCTACTTCTGCTTTCACTGGGACTGAACATCATCATGTGACCTGAGTGAGAAACTTTCTGTTCTAAATGCTGACTGTCGTGCTGCAGGGGAAACGTGATTCTCTTTAGACCCAAACCCTCCGACAGAAAGCAGAAACTGAAACACTTTCACAGTCATGAACGATGTATCTGTCCACAGCTGATATTATTGTAAAGAATGAGACAGTGTGGATAGAGTTTAGTCAGACTGTGTTTAAAGCTCAGAGCTGGGCTCAGACATACGAGCTGCTGTAGAGGAGTGAACCTGAACACTGAGAACAACCTCCACTCTGCATGATGATCCCCAAACACACACAGCTCCATCTGATTCACAGGAAACTCCTTCTTTGGTCCTCTTTCACACAGAAACATCTGTTCACAAGCACAAGTATTTTAGTTTTCACACAAACCTCATCTGAGTCCTGCAAGGCTGTGATTGGTTAGCAGTGACAGGAAGTGGTCCCTAAAACCTGCAGACGTGCTGCTCTGCAGGTTTCAGGTTTGTGGATGTTCTTTCGTTGTTCCCTGCTCACACATCAAGCTGCTAACTTTTACAACAAAGAGACAATCAGCAGCCTCCTCAGTAACCTGGAGACTCTGATCTGCACCAATGAACACTGAATACCCAAAAAAGCTGCCATCATTCAGTCTTGGAGCCACAGATTCACCAGCTAAGAAGCAGCACTCCACTTAGTGTCCCTCTCCCTCTGTGGACTGAAGTGAACTGGGCTTAGCATAGAACAGCACATGACTAAAGACCAGGACTACCTCAAAGATGCAGCAGTGCAGTGAATTTCTACTCTCACTCCATGTTTCAAATAAGCATGCACGTCACCCACAGGTCAATCAGTATCAAGTTCAGTCTTAATGAGATACTAGCAGCTGCTCCTACTGGTGTATAATAGACTGAATATCAGTGTTTGTGCATCCAGTCTGTATGAGTTGGAACAGTTTCATCAGTAAGTCTGTTTCTCTCTTTGACTTGATGTTCTTCATTGTTGAGAAGCTGCTCTCATAAATATAAATGTTCCCAAACATGCTGTAACATCCCTGAGGAGTGAAAAGCAGAACTCTGGTAACAGTCTCCAAAATTACATTTCACTCTCAAAGTGCTTTGCCGAAGCTCACACAGTTCAAGCTGCAACTCTTGGAGTTGCTCGCTGACATCAGCAGAAAGGAAGTCCACGCATAACGCTATTCGCAGGAAGTGGTCACTGAAATGTTAAGAGCAGCACGTCTGCAGGTTTCAGACTGCTTAGCATAGAACAGCACATGACTAAAGCTTAACTTAATGTTATGGTGACTACCAGAGGGTCAGATTGTGACTGGGATGGAAACAGGGCTGTGATTGGTTAGCAGTGACAGGAAGTGGTGGCTGAAAGGTTTCAGGTTTTGGGCGTGGACAGAGACGATAGTGACGATCAGCTCCAACCAATCAGGATGATGTGTATGAGGACATGTGGTGGTTTATTTTCAGGGTGACGATTGATCCTTTCATCACTTCTGATGGACAGATCATCGCTCTCAACCTGCAGCAGAGTCTCTACTTCCTGTGTGAGTGTTTTTCTTCCAGTCCACTGTGTTCACTTGATTAGATTTAACATGAACATCACAATAACTTTGGAAGTGAAACATACAATAGTGCACAGGCAGCAGTGCTCTGTATGTAGTGCTTGTAGTGAAACGCTCATTTACAACATGTGAGCACAGGAGGCTTTTTTACAAAGTGAAAACAGAAGAAATCAAATCCAGGTGTGTGTGTTCAGGTGTTTTAGGTGTGACAGCAGAGTTGATTTTCAGCTTCATGGTTTTGCTGCTTTAACAGAAAAGACTGATTGTGTAAATGAGGTTTAGTGTGTTCAGTGTGACAGTTAGTGTTTGTTGAGGCGGCTAACCCACCAATCACAGCTCACACAGCACTCACATATATTTATAGTAAACTTGTATTTCTATACATGTTTATGGGTGGGGGGATTTCACAGCTTCATTTCTAAATAAGAGAATCAAAGTAAATCCAGCTGTAGAGACATTTGAGATAATTTCAGTTTGAGTCTCTTTAGTTTGTTGTTTTGATGCCTTTCTGTTTCTTAACATTGGTCTGAGCGTCCATCTCACACTGAAGCTTACTCACACATCCACACAGTCACAACAATAGTTTGACTTTACTCATCTCTCACACATGAATCATAAATAATAATAAGAATAATCCTCCTTTTACACAGCAGAGATTAGTGTTATGGTCTAGTTAGGTGAGAAAATCAGCTAAATAACAGAGACACAGTATTGTTTTACAGTCCAGCTGCCTTTAATAAATCACTCAAGTGTTTCAAACAGGCTCCCTGAGCCCTGCAGCAAGAGAGGAGCACATTAAACAACTCACACTAACACTTCTCTATCTGCAGACCTGCTTCCTGTAACATGAGCTATAACAGATCCATATATGGTCTCATGTCATCTTGTCCAGCTTCCTGTTTTTTTGTTCAGTTCCCCTTTTTTATCACTTCTCTAGAATCAGAATCGCTTTAGTTGAACTTTTGAAACAAGAAATCCTTTGTTAATAAGCTTTACTGAACTTCAGCTGCTGGGTTGTGGGCTAACTGTCCATGCTATGAGCTGTGAGCCATTCAACCTAAAACATCCACTGAACAGCTTCCTGATATCATGTTGGACTCACGTTCACTAACCAATCAACAGACTATTATTACAACATGTGACACAATGTACTGTGAACTGCATGAACTGCCCAACAATATCTCATTTTAGGAGGATTCAACTTACTTTTTCTGATCAAAGACAAATCCTCCCGTCAGGCAGCATCTGCACTGTAGATGATTAGACTTGTTTCAAGGTAACTGCTCTTCATTTGTCTCAGTAAAGTATTCAGTCTGTTTTTCAGCTCAAAATGAGCAGAAACGAGTCTGAAAAGTGGATTCAAAGAGATTAAAGATGCCACAACTCATAAACTCATAAACTGAGGAAACTTTAGAGACAAATAATCCAGTTTCAAGCATCTTTAACTTGAATTTCTGACACTTCATTTCTTATATGAAGCCAAACATTCTTAAATCTGATGTTAAAACTAGTTTTGAGGTTGGATGATGTTTGATAGTTGACAGGTTTTGATGCTAGTTTAATGAAAAGTAGTTGAGTGGTGTTTTTCTGGTCAGGAGGTTTCTGTGCACTGTGGGAAAAGAGGATGTTGAGGTGAACGGAGCCGAGGAGTCCCAGAGTTCAGACAGACTGATTTAGAGAAGCAGTTACAGACAAACGTTCACTTCTTTATCATCTTTTTATTGTTTTACTCAGGCAGAGGAAGTCCAGGGGGACGACCTGTAGAAATAAAGAACAAGTGTGTAACGGAGGAGGAAAACAAAAACCCTGACAACTAGACCAGAAACCCGGACAAAGAGAAGAAATTGCCTCATCCAGCGAGGAGCCCAACAGCTCCGACATACAGGTCAGTGTGCTCCAATCCATCAATAAACATCTGGATGGTGCTTCCACCAGGAGATTAACGTCACTGTGTGCTGAGCTCCACACGTAGACTACTTTGTGTTCACATTCTGCTTGAACTCATGGGTGTAGATTTGGGTTTGGAAGGTGTTGCTGGATTGTCCAAACGTCACAGAACTGAAAATGACTTCACTGCACAAAACTAAGATTATTTGATATTATATTTCATTTCAGGTGTCCGCTGTTGTTAGCTAATCTGTGTTGCTCATACATGGTTCATTTTTTTAAACTTGGTGACTATTGTGATTTCCTTAATCAATGGTGAGAGAGAAAATCATGTGTCCAGTAAATTAATTTAAGTCACAAGATAAGATACTGTACAGAAAACTAACCGTATAAAGAAACAGAACCAAAGTTATAATCTCTGTCCAGCTCAGCCCACCCTGCTCTGAGAATCAGCCCATTCTTCTAAGACATAGCATGGCCTCACAGGTGGTGCCTTATCAGTCCGTAGCACTTTCACACATACAGTAAGAGAGATACACAAGGACATACAAAGGACTAAAATAGATAGGAAACAAGAATGACTATTATTTCTCCACTACACTGTTTCACAAAGTGCCATGAGACTGGGTTGATGTGTGTGTGTGTGTGTCTATGAAAGAGAAAAGTGATATAGAGCGAGTACACTTACACAATTAACCGAAGTTAAAACCAAAGCTTCAGCTTTGCTTTAACTACTGTTATAAATGATCGTGTGATGTTTCCAACTAGTCAGATGTGTGGCAAAATTAGGTCAAAAATTAACCAAAAACAAATCATTAATTTAATCAGAAACTAAATCCTTGTCATTAATAGTTATGTGTTGATGGGAAACAAGTCAATTTTTAATCATATCATATCAATACTACATTTTTTGTAGTCCAGAAGATTAAGTGTGTAATTGTTAATCAAATACAGATTTCTGTCATTCCTTTTAGATCTTAGCAGCACAAAAGATGGAGACACCTACAGAGATCCTCTTGGGCTGTTTGAAGGATTTGGGATCTGAGGAATTTGAAGAATTCAGGTGGTACCTTCGTCAGCAGGGGATCCTTGAAGGCTTCAAACCAATCCCAAAGTGTGATTTGGAGAAAGCAAACAGAATTAAAACACTGGATCTGATGGTTGAAAGATACGGTATAAACACTATTAAAGTGACCAGATTGATTTTAGGGAAGATCAGTCAGAATGATCTAGTGGAGCGTTTGTCCCACCTCCCAGAACCTAAAGGTAAGTCATGGAAAGATTCAAATGTTACAGAGATATTTAGAAATGCTCAGTCGATGGTCGGTGGACTTGTTTTAGATTCTTCAAGGTGTTTCTCCTCTCATCCAAAAGTCTTCTTTAGTTCTGACTGACTGGTGGGAAGTTACAGGTGTTGAACCTCTGCAGGGCTGTTTACACCTTAAAGCTGTGTTCACACAGAATGCAAAGCCAATATTCACCTTGTGTTACTCACACAAGTTTTACTGCTGGATCATGTGTGTTTATTTGTCCCAACAGCCTGAATACTAAGTGTACATTAAGTGTAAGCCAGCTAGCAACAGACACACCACTGTATCTTTGGGAGTGTTACTCTGTGTGTTTGTGTTTAGTTCAACCGCTGACTGAACTCAGGACTCAGCAGGAAGTGATTCTTTCTATTATTTCCCTCCAGTTTCTCTCCTTTTTCTCTCTCCTCTCTGTATGTTCATGAAGTACATTCATAAAGCACACTGATGATTGAGGTGTGAAAAAATGGACTTTTCATTCAGTCTGAACACCATTATTAATCCCACATGTGGGTCATCATTCCATCAACTGTTGTAGTCCCATGAGTCCAGGTGTGAATGCTTCTTAAGGCTTCAGTGTGCTCCAACTATGTGTACTGAAACTAACTTCTCTGCAGGGGATTTTTTCCAATGTGGGGATGAATTCTTAAAAAAACAATTTCTTGCTGTAATGAGTCTGTTCATAAAGACTGAGAGAGACTCTGTGGATCAGAGAGAGGAGCCCCCACTCTCCAAAATGTTCAGTTAGACTCTGCAGCCATCTCAGCCTTTTTCCGTGGTGTGGATGAATTCTTAAAAAAACAAACATAATTTCTTGCTGTAATGTGGTTGGTAACACAGGTTACTGGACATAGTCACTGTAATAATATTACTGAAGTCCTATATATAACAGGTTATGATAAGGATGATAAGGAGCTCAGTCTTAGAGAGGTTAAGCTGAAGGTGGCGTTCCTTCACTATGCCGAGCTATCAGCAATGCATGATGAGATCTGTGCTGATACTGTGAGGTCTTCCAGCAGGAATGATATGGAGATCTGGATGAGTAAGTGGGAGTGAATGTTGGATCATCAGGTTCAGAACAAAGCAAATTTCCCATGTTGGAAAGGTGTGCAGTTTCAGAGCCTCTGCTTGTTGAATATGATTTAATGATACTTCCGTAATGCTGTGAAACTCCACTGAACTAAATAGATATTACACTTTTATGTTTATGATTGATATTTTCTCCCACAGCTTCTCATTTCTGTCAAATGTTTATTAATTCAGAGGTTCTTGCTGAGGCAGAGGAGAGTGATAGACCGGGTGAGATGGAGAAAGAACAGACAGACTCAGAGAAGAAGAGAGAGGATCCCCCTCTGACCTCTGACTCAAGACCTCCAGGTATATCAACTCTTTCACACATACACAGTGTTACCTTCTCCTTACATATAGTGTGTTCAATCTATATGTTAAACAGATCATGTAGAAAACACATTATAAAACCTTTTGTAAAGTTTCAGCACCTTGAAGTTTGACTCTGATTTTTAGGTGATTCCCAAAAACCTGAACAAACCCAACAGACAGACTCAGAGAAGAAGAGAGAGGATCCCCCACTGACCTCTGGACCAAGTGGACCTCCAGGTATATCAACTCTCACATATATATATGTATATATATATATATATATATATATATATATATATATATATATATATATATATATATTAAAACATATTTTTATTTGAAGAAATGAACATTGATCACAGATATTCAACATACAACATTTTTCTTTTTTTCTTTCCCCCCACCCATTCCCACTGTGCTGCCAATAAGAAAAAAAAAGAAATAAAAGAAAATAAATTAAATTTAAATAATGAAAATACACTTGTGAGTGAGAAGCACACCTCAAATGCTATACAAACAAAGTTACAGATATGAAAATATTTACAAGATTAAAATAATACTGTAATACAAAAATAAAGAAGGAAAGAAAGAAAAATCGATAAAAGAAAAAGTGGACATCAAAACAGTACGAATAGGCTATTTGCCCTTTATAATTTTTAATCTTGTGGGAGGACAGCAAGTTTTTCAAAATAAGATAATAGAGGGGCCCATGTTTCATAAAATTTTTGGGTCGACCCTCTAACACAATACTTTATCTTTTCCAACTTAAGGAATAGAATCAGGTTCTTCATCCAGGAGGATGCTTTGGGTGGATGTGCTGATTTCCACTCTAACAGGATTTTTCTCCGGGCAAGGAGAGTTGAAAAAGCAATCACATTTTTAAATTTGTTTGTCATTGATGAACCCTCCCCTGGAACTCCAAATATAGCCATTTCAGCATTAGGCTGGATATCTTTGCTGAAAGCTTCAGAAAGAGTTTGAAATATCGTAGTCCAAAAATTATGCAATTTATTACAGGACCAGAACATATGGGTCAGATCTGCCTTAGCTATATGACAACGTTCACATGTATCGCTGACGTTAGGATAGATCCTAGAGAGTCTGGCTCTGCTATAATGGATTCGATGAAGAACCTTGAACTGAATTAAGCCAAGGTGAGCACATGAGGTTGACCCGTTAACTCTACATAGTGCATCATCCCAGGTTGCATCAGAAATATTTATTCCAAGTTCTTCTACCCAGTCTGTTCTGATCTTATCGAGCGTCACATTATTGAATGACGTGATACTATTATAGATTTTTGAAATGAGACCTCTACCATGCGTGGGAATTTGAAGAATGATATCTATTCCTTTTTTTGGAGGTAAATTAGGAAAACATGGGCTGATGGTGCGAATAAAATGGTGAATCTGAAGATAGCGGAAAAGGTTAGAATGTTGTAAATTAAACTTGGTGGAAAGAGCATCAAATGTGGCAAAAATTCCGTCTATGTAGAGATCACTGAATTTACTTAAGCCTGCCCTCTGCCACTGGACAAAGACAGGGTCTAATTTGGCTGGGAGAAAAACATGATTATTGCAGATGGGACTATAAAGAGAGAAGTCTGTCAATTTGAAATTTTGTCGAAATTGCGACCAAATTTTTAAGGTGGAGATTACAATAGGACATGAGGAGTATTGTTTAGGAGAGAGGGGAAGCTTTGAGGTAACCAAGGCAGGAAGTGAAGTCGATATACAGGCATTAATTTCCGGTTGGCACCAGTCAGCATCCGGCCTTTGAACCCAATAAACTATTTTTTGTAGGTTCGCTGCCCAATAATAATACAACAGGTTGGGTAAAGCCATACCCCCCTCTGTCTTATGCCTCTGAAGGAATACTTTACGAATTCTGGGGTGTTTATTAACCCACAAAAATGAGGATAACAATTTATCAACAAGTCTGAAAAATGACTTCGGAAGGAAGATTGGAATACTTTGAAAGAGATATAAAAACCTTGGCAATATGTTCATTTTAATACATGCTATTTTCCCTTCTGAAGGTCACATTTAAGTTTATTAATGAGGGGAGTGAAATTTTTATCATACAAACCAGAGAACGAACGGGTAACATTGATTCCCAGATATTTAAATCCTGATCTAGAGAGAGCGAAGGGCAAATCTGATTCTGCAATTTGGAGGGCTAAGTTATTGATTGGAAAACACTCACTCTTTAGAAAGTTCAATTTGTATCCTGAAAACCTGCCAAATTGGTGTAACATATTCACAATATCAGAGGCGGATGACACGGGGTCTGAGATGTAAAGTAATAAATCATCCGCATATAGGGACACTCTATGTTCTAACTATTTTCTATAGATTCCCTTAAAGCGTTGTGAGGTTTTCAGCATGATGGAGAGAGGTTCGATAGCTAAAGCGAAGCGGGGCTAATTTGGATGAAAATCTTTTGTAAAATTCGACTGGGTAGCCGTCTGGTCCAGGGGTCTTGCCACTCTGCATAGCTGAAATAGAGCTGGTGACTTCACTGAGTGTGATGGGCCTATCCAGATCTGTTCTCTTGTCAGGGCCTATAGATGGTGCATTTAATTTATCCAAAAAATTTAGCATGTCTAAATCATCATCTGGGAACTCAGATGTGTATAAGTTTGAATAAAATGTTTTAAAAATATTATTTATTTCAACAGGGTCAACTGTAAGCTCATCAGAAGGCTTCTGAATCTGTGGTACGAGCTGAGCTGCCGCTCTACATTTAAGTTGGTGGGCCAGGAGACGGCCTGCCTTTTCACCATGCTCATATATAAAACCTCGAGATCTGAGCAAATGTTGTTCTGTTTCCTGTGTTGATATTAGGTTATATTGCATTTGTAGGCCCAGTCTTTCTTTATATAGTTCAGGAGAAGGTGATATGGAATGTCTACGGTCCAAATCAAGTATTGAATCTATGAGTTGTTCCTGTTTTGATTTCCTGGCTTTATTGCGTGCTGCTGTGTAAGATATTATTTCGCCTCTGATTACCACTTTCAATGTTTCCCACAAGAGGGACGGTGATACTGAGTCAGATTTATTTGCCAATAAAAAATTATCTATAGCGGAGGATATTGTTTGATAAAAGTTTTCGTCTACTAGTAAAGTTGAGTCTCCAATGAGGGCGCTGAGCCTGATTAAGAGGAAAGCCTAAATCCAGCAATACTGGTGAGTGGTCTGACTCCACAATGGCTGAATATTCACTCTTCTTAACAAAGGGTAGCAGTGTTTTATCTATGAAAAAATAATCAATTCTTGAATATGATTGGTGTACATGTGAAAAAAATGAGAACCGCCAAAAATCAAACGGTGAGAGTTCATGTTGGGTAAGACAGAGATGAGTCTGGATACAAAGCTAGCATCGTCCCAATTAGGAGCATATATACAAGCAAGTGTAACTTGAGTATTAAAGAGGGAGCCAGTTACTATGACAAATCGGCCCTGTGGGTCTGATATGGACTCATTAAGAGTAAACTGTACATTTTTGTGTATTAATATCGCTGTTCCTCTTGCTTTCGTGTTGAATTGTGAGTGGTAAAGTTGTCCCACCCATGGTTTTTTAAGTTTCATATGGTCTGCTGTCACCAAATGTGTCTCTTGTAAAAATGCAATTTCTGTTTTTAATTTTTTAAGGTGGGCAAAATTTTTTGCACGTTTCACCGGCCCTCTCATGCCTTTTACATTCCAACTAGTAAAGCGTACTGTTGAACCTCTCATTCTTGCATTGCTGCTTGATAAGTCAGCCATAGTTATTTAGTTTTATGCCTGTCATGACCCAGTGACCTCACCTGAAAGCCCATCATATAAAAGTATGTTGTCTTGTCCACAAAAAAAAACAAAAAAACAAAACAAAACAAAAACAAACACAAATGAACTATATAACCCAATATGAGAGCGCTGAACTTGAACCCCGTAAGAACCCATCCAAACTGTGCCTTCGCTTCCCCAACTGAAGCAAACTGCAGTTCCCTACCTAACTTGTAGATCTTCCGATAGACAATCCTCTCGATAACTAACTTGGGAGGGCTCCCAATCAACTTGATGTACAGGAATCACACTATTAATCTATAAACCTAATCAGTAACTGTGATTATAAACTGTGGCATATGTAGGCAAATACACTGTTTTTCAGGGTAATATCTTAACCATACAAACATCATATTCAAGCTTTCATGTGATCAGTAGCCAGGATTTAGTTAAAATTAACTTAACATTGCAGTTGTCTGGCTGCATCACTCAGCATAGCAACTAAACATATAGTCCTTTAACCTAAAAATTATTAATATCTTAAAAAATAAAAGAAAAAGAAAGAATAATATGGTAGTGATCTAAATAAGACCATATACAATCCGACATTACTCGTGGAAGTGTGGGTAGATATTGAAAATTAAAGTAAACAGTTCACATGTGGATTCTTCCTTATATCTTACCCACTGAGTCCCAGCCTGGAGAAACCAAAACCAAAAGTAGTCCACGTTGACATCCAGGCAGAGTTATGATGATGTCTTTTTCTTTTTTCCCCTTTATTAACGTCAGCAGTCGATCCCTGAACGCAGAATGCACAGTTGCCACAATAAAAAAATCACAGTCATTACTTCTCCACTCGCAGCGAACTTGCCTGCAAATGTTTATTTTGCAATACGGCAATCGTAGAATGCTTGGGCCTCTTCTGGTGTCTCAAAAAGGTGACTTCCTCCATCAAAAGTGACTCTGAGTCGGGCTGGAAAAAGCAGGCGGAACGGCACTCCTCTCTGGTAAAGATCTCGTTTGACGCCGTTGAATGACGCTCTTTTCTTGGCGAGAGCGGTGCTGAGGTCCGGGTATATTCTCAAAGTGACGCCCTTTTACTTTACTTCGTGCTGCCTGGACCATCTCAGAGCGGCTTCTTTCTCCTGGTACCGGTGGAAACATAGGATGAAGGGCCGTGGGGGTCGTCCTGCTGCAGGTTTAGGTCCAGCTGCGCGGTGTGCACGGTCCAGCTCTGGGGGGGACAGGAACACGTTATCCCCCATGACGTCTTTCAGCAACTTTGAGATGAAAATAGTAGCGTCATGGCCATCTTCACTTCCTTCTGGCACATTCAGGATGCGAAGGTTAGCTCTGCGAGATCTATTTTCCAGGTTTTCAAGGCGATCCAGCAGGGTTGCATTCGTGGCCTGGAGGGATTTGACCGTAGCCTCAGCTTCACAGATGCGTTGAAAGTTTTCACCTGTCAGGGTTTCTGCTGTTACGAGTCAGCCCTGAAAAGAGCTAACTTCGTTACGTAGCCCATCCACTGAAGCTTGCAGAGGCTGAATTGACTCTTGGATTAATGTGGCCACATCTTCCTTGAAGTTGGCCTGTTGCTTAGTTAGTTCTGTGATCAGTTCAGACAGGGAGATAGGATCTCCGTGCTTGCTTTTTCCGCTTCGGTGAGCGCAGCCGTCATTGATGCTAGCTTGTTAGCTAAGGTGTGTCTGGTCTCCATTTCGCCTTTGTGTGGGTTCAGCATCAATACAGGTTTATTTCTTTGCGTATCGATAGTTTATGCGTGTGTTTACGCCGATGCTACGCTTAATATGTGTGTAAGACTTCGATTATTTAAATTAATGAGATAGTTGATCGGGAGCCCCTCCGCCCCGCGTCCTTCTCCTATATCACCAAACCGGAAGTCCCCTGTATATATATATATGTGTGTGTGTGTGTGTGTATATATATATATATAAACAATAAATATAATCAAAATATACATTAAACCAAGAATTCTTGGTTTAGTGCTGCTGAGCACCATAAACTGAGCTGTAAAGTAATACTCTTTAGCTTGGGACACTTGTGCTTTGTACCTATCATGGAAGCTTCTTTATTATTTTACCTGCAGGAATAAGATAAAAATGTTGGATACACTAAATATTAATGTATCTGTTCCACCGCTGGCTGAACTCCAAATCATTGTGTGTTATTTTGTAGTTAGACACATTTTTATCTTCATATAATAGACATATCTGTGCCACCCCAAAATGACCACTGGTCCCCTCCTGCGTCTCCCTCCACCACTGTAGGGTTCAAGTTATTTAAATTAATCTTTTATTGTTGTTTCTTCTTTCAGAAACTCATCTCAAATGCAAACGCACATTAAAAACCAATCTGAAGAAAAGGTTTCAGAGAGTGTTAGAAGGACTTTCAAAAGCAGGAAAAATCCCTCTGAACCAGATCTACACACCGCTCTACATCACAGTGGGAGGGACTGCAGAGGTCAATGATGAACATGAGGTCAGACAGATTGAAACAGCATCCTGGAAATCAGACAGACCAGAAACAACAATCAGACAAGAAGACATCTTTAAAGACTCATCTGGACTAGATGAACCAATCAGAACAGTGATGACAAAGGGAGTGGCTGGCATTGGGAAAACAGTCTTAACACAGAAGTTCACTCTGGACTGGGCTGAAGACAAAGCCAACCAGGACATAGACTTCACATTTCCATTCACTTTCAGAGAGCTGAATGTGCTGAAAGAGAAAAAGTACAGCTTGGTGGAACTTGTTCATCACTTCTTTACTGAAACCAAAGCAGCAGGAATCTGCAGGTTTGAAGAGTTCCAGGTTGTGTTCATCTTTGACGGTCTGGATGAGTGTCGACTTCCTCTGGACTTCCACAACACTGAGATCCTGACTGATGTTGCAGAGTCCACCTCAGTGGATGTGCTGCTGACAAACCTCATCAGGGGGAAACTGCTTCCTTCTGCTCGCCTCTGGATAACCACACGACCTGCAGCAGCCAATCAGATCCCTCCTGAGTGTGTCGACATCGTGACAGAGGTCAGAGGGTTCACTGACCCACAGAAGGAGGAGTACTTCAGGAAGAGATTCAAAGATGAGGAGCAGGCCAGCACCATCATCTCCCACATCAAGACATCACGAAGCCTCCACATCATGTGCCACATCCCAGTCTTCTGCTGGATCATTGCTACAGTTCTGCAGACCATGAAGAGCAGTAAAATTGGAGAGCTGCCCAAGACCCTGACCGAGATGTATCTCAGCTTTGTGGTGCTTCAGTCCAAAGTCAAGAACATCAAGTATGATGGAGGAGCTGAGACAGATTCACACTGGAGTCCTGAGAACAGGAAGATGATTGAGTGTCTGGGAAAACTGGCTTTTGAGCAGCTGCAGAAAGGCAACCTGATCTTCTATGAATCAGACCTGAAAGAGTGTGGCTTCGATATCACAGCAGCCTCAGTGTGCTCAGGAGTGTTCACAGAGATCTTTAAAGAGGAGGACTGTGGGCTATTGCAGGTGTTCTGCTTCGTCCATCTGAGCCTTCAGGAGTTTCTGGCTGCTCTTCATGTCCATCTGACATTCATCAAGTCTGGAGTCAATCTGCTGGAAGAACAACAATCCTGGTGGTCTAAAATAATAAAAGTCAAACCAACACGTTTCTACCAGAGTGCTGTGGACGAGGCCTTAAAGAGTCCAAATGGACACCTGGACTTGTTCCTCCGCTTCCTCCTGGGTCTTTCACTGCAGACCAATCAGCCTCTCCTACAAGATCTGATGAAAAAGACAGGAAGTAGCTCACAGACCAACCAGAAAACCGTTGAGTACATCAAGAAGAAGCTCAGTGAGAATGTGTCTGCAGAGAGAAGCATCAATCTGTTCCACTGTCTGAATGAACTGAATGATCGTTCTCTAGTGGAGGAGATCCAACAGTCCCTGAGATCAGGAAGTCTCTCCACAGATAAACTGTCTCCTGCTCAGTGGTCAGCTCTGGTCTTCATCTTACTGTCATCAGAAAAAGATCTGGACGTGTTTGACCTGAAGAAATACTCTGCTTCAGAGGAGGCTCCTCTGAGGCTGCTGCCAGTGGTCAAAGCCTCCAACAAAGCTATGTAGGTGCACACAGAACTATCCAGATTAATGTAGTTTCATCTTTGCTCAATGAAGAAAAGTAATGTTTGCAATTCTTTTGTTCTGTTGATTCTTCTCCAGGTTGAGTGGCTGTAACCTCTCAGAGAGAAGCTGTGCAGCTCTGTCCTCAGTTCTCAGCTCCCAGTCCTCTAGTCTGAAAGATCTGGACCTGAGTAACAACAACCTGCAGGATTCAGGAGTGAAGCAGCTTTCTGCTGGACTGGAGAGTCCACACTGTGAACTGGAAACTCTCAGGTCAGATCAAATCACAATTTGTCTTTCTGATTTGCAGAATAAAGAATTTTATTATTAGGAATGAAAAATGTTTTGAATTTTCCAGCTCATTTTTGATTAAGCTTTGAAACCAGTATTTACTTTGATTTAAATTATATATGTGTGTTCATTATTGATTATTTCATAATAACTGTAACATCTACAGTATTTTTTTCGAATAGAACAACAAAGGTTTAAATGAGTGTTGAGAAGAGATATTTTATCCAGCTGTTGGGCTTCGACTACTTTAGGGGCTGAATTCAGTCAGGAACACTCTCGTCATTGATCAAAACATTTATTGCGTCGTCGTCGTTGTCGTCGTCCTCTTCCGCTTATCCTGGTCCGGTTGCGGGGGCAGCAGCCTAAGCAGGGAAGCCCAGACTTCCCTTCGTCCAGTGTCCTGGGTCTCCTACCGGTGGGGCGTGCCCTAAACACCTCACCAGGGAGGCATCCTAACTAGATACCCGAGCCACCTCATCTGGCTCCTCTCAACGCGGAGGAGCGGCGGGTCTACTCCGAGCTCCTCCCGGATGACTGAGCTTCTCACCCTATCTCTAAGGGAGAAGCCCAGCCAGCCTACGGAGGAAGCTCATTTCAGCCGCTTGTACCCACAAACTTTGCGGTCACTACCCAAAGCTCATGACCATAGGTGAGGGTAGGAACCAAGATTGACTGGTAAATCGAGAGCTTTGCCTTTCGGCTCAGCTCTTTCTTCACCACGACGAGTCTGTGCTGAGTCCACATTACTGGAGACGCCGCACCGAGCCTGTCGATCTCCCGCTCCATCCTTCCCTCACTCAAGAATAAGACCCCAAGGTACTTGAACTCCTCCACTTGGGGCAGGATCTCATCCCCGACCCGGAGAGTGCACTCCACCCTTTGCCGGTTGTGGACCATCGACTTGGATTTGGAGGTGCTGATTCTCATCCCGGCCGCTTCACACTTGGTGGTGAACCGATCCAGTGAGAGTTGGGGGTCACGGTCCAATGAAGCCAACAGGACCTAATCATCCGCAAAAAGCAGTGACCAAATCCTGAGGTCACCAAACCGGAACCCCTCAACGCCCTGGCTGCACCTAGAAATCCTGTCCATAAAGATTATGAACAGGATCAGTGACAAAGGGGAGCCCTAGCGGACTCCAACCCTCACTGGAAACAAGCCCGACTTAGTACCGGCAATGTGGACCAAGCTCTGCCACCGGTCATATAAGGAATGGACGGCCCATATCAAGGGGTCTGGAACCCCCCACAGGACTCTCTGAGGGACACAGTCGAATGCCTTTCTCCAAGTCCACAAAACACATGTGGACTGGTTGGGAAAACTCCCATGCACCCTCAAGGATCCTGCAGAGAGTGTAGAGCTGGTCCACAGTTCCACGGCCTGGACGAAAACCACACTGCTCCTCCTGAATTCGAAGTTCGACTATCCAACGGACCCTCCTCTCCAGCACCCCCAAATTGACCTTACCAGGGAGGCTGAGGAATGATCCCCCTATAGTTGGAACACACCCTCCAGTCCCCCTTCTTAAAAAGAGGGACCACCACCCCAGTCTACCAATCCAGAGGCACTGCCCCCGATGTCCACGCGATGGTGGTCCAGAACCTCTTCGAAGCCTCTCCGGAAGTCGTTTTCCATGGCCTCACCGAACTCCTCCCATGTCCGGGTTTTTGCCTAAGCAACCACCGCAGCTTCTCTATGCTTGGCCTGCCGGTACCTGCCTGCTGCCTCTGGAGTCCCACAGGCCAAAAAGGCCCTATAGAACTCCTTCTTCAGCTTCACGGCATCCCTCACCCTCACGGTTTCGGGGATTGCCGCCACAGCAGGCACCAACCACCTTATGGCCACACCTCCGGTAGGCCGCCTTAATGATGGAGGCATGGAACATGGCCCACTCAGACTGAATGTTCCCTGCCTTCCCTGGTACATGGTCAAAGCTCACCCGGAGGTGGGAGTTGAAGCTCTCTCTGACAGGAGACTCTGCCAGACGTTCCCAGCAGACCCTCACAATACGTTTGGGTCTGCCAGGTCTGACCGGCATCCTCCCCCACCATTGGAGCCAACTCACCACCAGGTGGTGATCTGTTGACAGCTCCGCCCCTCTCTTCACCCGAGTGTCCAAGACATGCGGCCGCAAGTCCGACGACACGACTACAAAGTCAATCATCAAACTGCGGCCTAGGGTGTCCTGGTGCCAAGTGCACATACAGTAGTAGCCACTTCAAAGTTCCCCTCCAAGCTGAATGCCAGCTGAATGGCAGCTGACTCCCAGCCAAGTTCCAGCCAAGTTCCAGCTGAGTTCCAGCAGCTGGAGAGACCCCCTCCCTCTCCTGGGCGTGTCTATCTTTTCCTGTAAACCCACCTATTCGTTGTAATACAGGGTTTGACCAGGAGATGGCGCTTCTGTCACAAACTAGCCCACATTCTGATGTTTTATGATTTTTTGTGGTCATCCGAAATTCATCGAATCAAATCAAAAAATTAAATAGCCTACTGACTACTGATTATTTTGTTATTTGTTTTGAATCTAACACAAAAAACGAAAAAAAAGCCTTTTTGTATTTTACTTTTAGGCTCAGATAAATAATACAAAATGACAAAAACGGACCACAGGACTGTATTTGATTATGTGCAATTATACAGCGCATTTGTACCAGCCAACCCCGGTCTATTCAGTGCATGCTTTAAGACAGGTAAGCCCAGCCACCTTATTAGCATTATCATTGCTCAACCTTTTGTTTGGGCTTAATGGGCCATTTGGTTCCATTGTCACACAAATCACACACAGAGATTCAGAATCAGAATAGTGTTCATGGACGTCAGAACTATTTTCTGAGAGGGGTCACTGTTAGCTTTCATAATAGTCAAATCTCTCCTGCGTCATGGTGCTGCGCAGCCAGGTTTCCAGCCTGCGCAAGGCTGAGAAAGAGCGCTCAGATGCCGCGACAGATATGGGCCAGACAGAGTTTAATGAGCATTAATTATATGAAAAAGATAAATATAAGTCAGACAAATTGAGTTTAAATTCAGATTCGTTTTTATTATTACAGTAACTCAGTTAATTAACTATTGGTGTAAAACTGAAAACTCAACCACACATATGTGCTGGACAGAGTGGGGGCACCACACACATCTACAACTACACCCCTCACTCACTTAGAAAAGATGTAAAACTGAAAACTCAACCACACATACAGGAGCATATGTGCTGGATATAGTGGGGGCACAAGCAGTGTCTTGATCTTGATTTTCGGTGGGGGAGGTGTCCAGCTCGAAGGTGATGGGTTGAGGGGGATGGTTACAGTGCTGTCCCATTGTCTTTCAAAGCGAATGCCCCCCGTCCCCGCTGGCCCGCACTCACATTACCTCAAAACCCAAGTATACTAAAGCACGGTTGCCTCCAACACATACGTTGCGCGAAAACATAACGCGTGCTGCGCCGGTAACACACAACACAGCCGATCAATTAACAAAACGCACTATGATTAAAAAGTACAGACATATTCTTCTGAGTCATGCCTGAGTCATGCAGTAGCCTACTACAGATACTTGTGTAAAAAAGACGCACTGATTTCATTCACGCTCGCAGCCTCTCCAGCGGAGCAGCTATAGAACAGACTTAATTTAACTGAATGACTTGGAAGTTGCCAAATGACTTGCTTTAACGAATTTCGTTAGTTTATATAATGCAGATTTGTAAAATATTATTTTTATGAGGGTCACAGTCACAGACTGTAGAAACTTAGCATTTCATAATTGCAGCAGATGTAATGAAGTCCACGCAGCACGCTGGATGTAAACTAATATTAAGCCTATATCCTATTCATTATAATGTCCATGGACATAAATTGAGTTATTTTGCCTTAATAATGATAGAATAATACACAAAAAATGGTCGGATTGGGAACCCATATAATATTAACACTACGTATTAAATAGCACGCCCTGTTTTAAATCACTAGACAGGGTTTGTCTCATGGGCTATTTCTTGGTTTGACAGTGACAGTGATCAGTGATCAGTCAGAGGAATTATTAAGTGTCCGCGAGTGTTTCCTGTGACGGACGGTGTCCTGTCAGATGTAAGGCATCCGTACTTTCTAATGGATTAACTATATTGTACCCTTCATTAGGCGACTTTATACAGAAGAATAGAAGTAAATACAAGTAATATAAGTGTATATAATATTTAGCCTCGTATTTTAATCAGGTTTAATCACAGAGTTGTAATGTGATAAATCCAGTTAATTTTTTTAATCGTTGGACAGCCTAGTCTTTTCTATGAGCAGTGGGTCTAAACCGGTCTAAACACATTGCTCCTCCCCGTGGATAAATGAGGCATTGCAGCTGGTTTTCACTCGGGCAGCTTAGGGGCGTTTCCAGTCGCGGCCTCATTGACCACGTCATCGCGGGGGGATCGCATTTCCCCCCTGCTTCCATTATCGGCCAGCCAAGGACCGGTCAAGGAGCAGTCAAGGAGCCATCAAGGAAACACGGGAACTTTGAAATGGCTTCATCTGTATGGACCCCCTTATTCTTGTACATGGTGTTTGTTATAGACAATCTATGACGAGCACAGAAGTCCAATAAGAGAACACCATTCGGGTTTAGATCAGGGGGCCATTCCTCCTAATCACACCCCTCCAGGTCTCACTGTCGCCACCAACGTGGGTGTTGAAGTCTCCCAGCAGAACGAGGGAATCCTCAGAGGGAGCACTCTCCAGCACCCCCTCCAAGGAGTCCAAAAAGGGTGGATACTCTGAGCTGCTGTTTGGACCACAGGCACAAACAACAGTCAGGATCCGTCCCCCCACTCGAAGGCAGAGGGAGGCTACCCTCTCGTCTACCGGGATAAACATCGAGCACCAAGCCGGGGGGCAATAAGTATTGCCACCCCTGCCCGGCGCCTCTCACCAGTGGCAACTCCAGAGTGGAAGAGAGTCCAACCCTTCTTGAGAAGACTGGTTCCAGAGCCCTTGCTGTGCGTCAAGGTGAGGCCGACTATATCTAGCCGGAACTTCTCAACCTTGTGCACTAGCTCAGACTCCTTCCCCACCAGAGAAGTTACGTTCCACGTCCCTAGAGCTAGCTTCTGCAGCCAAGGGTCGGACCGCCAAGGTGCCCACTTTTGGCTGCCGCCCAGCTCACAGCGCACTCGACCCTTTTGGCCCCTCCCACTGGTGGTGAGTCTGTGGGAGCGGGGTCCCATGTCCCCTCTTTGGGCTGTGCCTGGCCAGGGCCCCATGGGTGAAGGCCCGGCCACCAGGCGCTCGCCACCGAGCCCCACCCCCAGGCCTGGCTCCAGGGGGGGCCCCGGTGACCCACGTCCGGGCAAGGGACACAGAAAACCATTTATTTTATTCATCATAAGGGTCTTATGAGCCACCCTTTGTCTGGCCCCTCCCCCCGGACCTGTTTGCCATGGGAGACCCTACCAGGGGCATTAAAGCCCACGACAACTGAGCTCCTGGGGTCATTGGGACACACAAACCCCACCACGATAAGGTAGTAGCTCAGGGAGGGGAAAAATAGAAATACAGTTTTACTTGGTGTTGAAGGCTCCACTTCCAGATGCTCCCTGGATCAACCAGCAGCATGCTGAGCTAAAATATGGAATGCAATGCAAAACCCCCATGCAGAATGGGCCGGAAGCAAGATGTGGGTTTCAGATTTACCCTTGAGCCATCATGGGAGCCTGAACCAGAAAGGTGAAGGCTTTGCCAGCAGCAGTGTGAGCAATGGTGAAGCAAGATCAGTGTCATATTTAAAGGGACGGCTGTTGATGTTCCGGACCTTCACTTGAGGACATTTTCACAGATTGGACCTCAGTGAATTTTAATTGAATACTAAAGCAATATGATCATGAAGTGTATCCACAGTCCAGCAATCTAGATATGATTGATCTGCTCTGGGGAATCATTCTCATGGTGAAGTTACAAAGGCCTAATAAAGACAGCAAGTGGCATTTAGTAATAGACACTATGTCTAACACGTCTGTATAGTTTCCCAAATGCGGACCAGTTTTTTGAAGGCAAAGATGCTAGCATGAAGTTTCAGTCAAATGTGATGCCTAAAAATTCAAGCTTTGTCAGAAGGCCAGGGCAATTTCTCTGCAGAGAGAAGGCCACCCAGTTGCTCAATAGTGCACTTTAGCACTATCGCAAGGACCTGGTTTGAACTGAGGATAATCTACCAATAGGAACACTAAGAGGGCAAAACAAATGGCAACTTGCATTTATTCAGCAGAATCCAACAAAACGCTTCAGAAAAGGTATTGAAAGACAGGGGCTATTATGACAGCCGAAGGTGTCATTACAGCTGCTTTACCTAACCATGCACTTTTACCGGCTTGCTTAATGAACTGAATTACATTGTCAACAGCATTGAACAGAGAAAATGTGAGGTATGAAACTGTTAATACTTGGAGAAATATCATAATGAGGCCGACAGGTCTATTATCAGATGCTTTTTCCCATAATATTTGCGAGGTGCAATGCTGAGAGGACTTATGAGAAACATGAAAATTGAGGACTATCGGCACAAATGCAGGAAAGCCTGATGGAGTAGGGTAGGATTGAGATTAGGGCTAGGAAGTAATGACGGGAATAGCAGACTGGTCCTGGTGGTTTGCGACTACAATTTAAAAAGCTCTGTCTCTGCCACCAAGCAGCAAAGACATTACAGTGTAGAGGATCTTAACTACCGCCAGTTTGTAATGGAGGATGCATTTTTATTGCCAGGTGTGAGCTAAGATGGACAGTATTACTTTCTGCTGGCCCTTCTTCTGATCCTTCTCATCTTTGGGTTTCAAAGACTCATCTTCATCCGTAACAGATCCATTATCCAGCTCAATAAGTGACATGAGCACAGAGTGGTAAGCAATGAAATAAAACAGTAGAAATGTTTAACTTTCATACCTTGAACCAAGCTTTGCCAACAGCAGCAGTAAACTGATCACTTTGTTGTCAGAATGACTGTGATTGGTGTGTGACTGATAAGGTATGCTGATTCAATCAACGGCTGTCAGCTTATTACAGCTGGGGCGTATGACTTCTGTGTCCTGCATGAGCTAACACGATGCTTCATTTAGGAGCACATGGGCTTCAGGCCTACATGGAATCAGGGAAGCCTGTTCCTTTGCCTCCTTAAACAAAGGAAAGGGTGCCACTGGGCCTCTTCAGACCCTTCCCCCAGGCCTAAGATCAAATCTACCGAAACTCAACCTCCCGTGGACCCCTTGGATTCTCATCCCTCATTGGCTGAGAGACACCCAACGTCACTTCCAGTTCTGCTGACGTCAACGAAGCTTCAAAAGGGAGCAGCACGAAGACGGTTATGCCTTTATGCGTTTACGAGGGAGGGTTCACGCGCCTTTCTTCAAAGCTTCAACTTGCTGGATGAGACTTCAGCTGTGTTCACCTGAACGCAACTTCACCGGATCCATGAAAGCCTGCTGACCATAAACCAGCCGCTCTGTACCTGCAGAAGGAACAAACATTTCTCTTGTTTGGGACCTGTGGATGACCTATGACCCACAGACCAAGAATTTTCGACACGTCCAAGTTCAGTCCGCCGAAAACAGCCCCAAGCAGATCAGGACCTCGCTCGCGAAAGGAGGACCATGTCGGATCTTACGTTGATAGACTGAGCCACTACAGCTCACTTCAACCCCTTTCCGACCCCCTGGTAGCATCTCACGGGAAGATGTTGTCATCTGGGCAGAGTTATTAGTATGTGTATAAGTTTAGTATTATTGTGTATTGCTGCTGAGGTTAGGGTTAGATTTACTTACTTTTTACAAAATTTAAACAGTAACTGGCAGAGAGGCCGACAGGAAACAGACAGAGAGGGGAATGAACTGCAATATCGGTCCCTGGCCGGATTTAAACCAGGGGCGCTTCAATTATGTGGCATGTGCTCCTCCTGGTCTTGTGTGACAAGACTTCCTTGTGGAGTCTGCCATCTTGAATTCCCACGGTCCTGAACACACCCACTTACATCCATACATAGTAGTAGGACAGTTTATAACTGGTGATTGATTAGCTTGTTGGTTGATGGATGGTAATGAATTCTTGGAACAACTGGAACAAACTACCAGCAGGACTGAAATCAGCCCCAACTGTGAACACTTTTAAATCCAGGTTAAAAACATTTCTCTTCTCCTGAGTTTATGATCGAGCTCTTTTAAAGCACTTTACATTTTAATGATTTTAAAGGTAATTTATAATTTTATGCTGCAATCTTATATTTAACGCTCTAATCTAGTATTTTATGTATTTCTTTCTATTTTTCTGTACTTCGTTTTTATTATGGGGGGTGGGGTGGGGGGTTGATTGTATGTTTTAATGTTTCTGTTTTATATAAAGCACATTGAGTTGCCATTGTGTATGAAATGCGCTATATAAATAAAACTGCCTTGCCTTGCCTTGCCTTGTGTTTGTGATTATTGTGGTAAGCTGCTGATCAAAATAGTCAGAGCTCAGACTCTACTCCTTCTGTGTCCAAAGTGTTGTATTCTTTATTGAGGCTAATTTGACTGTTTGGTTATTGATCCCAGTTTCTGGGTGGTGCCCCAAATAAATAATTAAAATAGCTAATTATTTAATTCCCTTTTAATATCAATAATTATTTATTATAATTATTAATAAAATACACTCTAGTCTACCCTACACAGCATCACAGAGTCCAGAATCTACTTTTTAACAAAGTTTATGTATTTTCTTTCATTATTATATCTCCAGACTGACTGACTGTAACCTCTCAGAGAGAAGCTGTGCAGCTCTGTCCTCAGTTCTCAGCTCCCAGTCCTCTAGTCTGAGAGATCTGGACCTGAGTAACAACAACCTGCAGGATTCAGGAGTGAAGCAGCTTTCTGCTGGACTGGAGAGTCCACACTGTGGACTGAAGACTCTCAGGTCAGATCAAGTCACAATTTGTCTTTGAGATATTTTTCTCTGAGGTTTAGCATTTTCTAATGTCAGATTCCTGATTTGCTTGAGTGTTCTTTTTGTTTGTCTGTTTTTACAAAATTAAATTTTCATAGGAAATAAAATGTTGGCATTTTCCAGTTGATCTTTCCTTGACTTCATAAACTTTACTGAGAAAGATAAACTACTCTTTGCTTTGATATCATATGATTCAGATCATTATGTGTCTGTTCATTAGGACTGTGCTTATCACACCGTCCATGAGAATACCAGCATACATTTTTACGTGATAAAAAGTATCATAACATGATATTAATGATATAGCAGCACAATGACGTATAATCATTTATGTTCCCTAGCACACATGCTGTAACAAGCTGACAAAGATAAACATAAATACATAAAGTCGCCTCCCTTTCATAAAGCTGCTGTCACATGAAAAGAACATATACTGACATGTCAGATGTGACTTGGTTTATACGCTGCCACAAAGCAATGTTACAAGTCCACAAACTGCAGCAGAGTTACTGGGGATTTCCACTGGGTCCGTCAGCGGCGCGGAACGGCTGTGCTACGGTTTAGCTCCGTCCTCTGCCCGGCGTCAACTCACACCGGGAGCGTAACAGCAGCGGACCGGAGCATGCTCTGGTAGAGAAAGCTGCCTTTTAAAATGAAGTTGCTCTGTTAATACAGTAATTACGGCAGCCCAATCAAATCCGAACGAGTGCCTTTAGTCTACAGTAATTACTGTAGTAGCAGCACAACTAAATGGCCCGATTTTGTTAACTTGCTCAATTTTGGTTGATTTGGTAATTTTCTTTGATTTTTGTGCTTATCCCATCTGTCAGTAGGCTACGTAGCTAGATGGAGTCTTTATCTGACTGTTTTATTCATGTTTGTTGCTGAAATACGATCGGGAGGCTGCACGGGTTGTTTTATTTTGAAAAACGGAAGTTTTATTATGCCGATTCAGTGTCGGACTTCCTGTCTGGTGCAATCTGCTCTGTTGAGCTTGTCGCGAGTTGGCAACGGCTCCGTCAAAAATAGAAATGCTACCTATCGATAGCGCTGCGGCGCGGGAGCCGCTGCTGGGACGTTGCTGACACGCTGCTGAAACGTTCCCGGTGGAGATACTCTCATTGATTATAGTGTTACCTATCAGCTCCGGTGACCGCGGCGCAGCTGTAACGCGCCGCTGCCGGACTCAGTGGAAATTGGGCTTTACTGGGGATTTCCACTGGGTCCGTCAGCGGCGCGGAACGGCTGTGCTACGGTTTAGCTCCGTCCTCTGCCCGGCGTCAACTCACACCGGGAGCGTTACAGCAGCGGACCGGAGCATGCTCTGGTAGAGAAAGCTGCCTTTTAAAATGAAGTTGCACTGTTAATACAGTAATTACGGCAGCCCAATCAAATCCTAACGAGTGCCTTTAGTCTACAGTAATTACTGTAGTAGCAGCACAACTAAATGGCCCGATTTTGTTAACTTGCTCAATTTTGGTTGATTTGGTAATTTTCTTTGATTTTTGTGCTTATCCCATCTGTCAGTAGGCTACGTAGCTAGATGGAGTCTTTATCTGACTGTTTTATTCATGTTTGTTGCTGAAATACGATCGGGAGGCTGCACGGGTTGTTTTATTTTGAAAAACGGAAGTTTTATTATGCCGATTCAGTGTCGGACTTCCTGTCTGGTACAATCTGCTCTGTTGAGCTTGTCGCGAGTTGGAAACGGCTCCTTCAAAAATAGAAATGCTACCTATCGATAGCGCTGCGGCGCGGGAGCCGCTGCTGGGACGTTGCTGACACGCTGCTGAAACGTTCCCGGTGGAGATACTCTCATTGATTATAGTGTTACCTATCAGCTCCGGTGACCGCGGCGCAGCTGTAACGCGCCGCTGCCGGACTCAGTGGAAATTGGGCTTTACTGGGGATTTCCACTGGGTCCGTCAGCGGCGCGGAACGGCTGTGCTACGGTTTAGCTCCGTCCTCTGCCCGGCGTCAACTCACACCGGGAGCGTTACAGCAGCGGACCGGAGCATGCTCTGGGAGAGAAAGCTGCCTTTTAAAATGACGTTGCACTGTTAATACAGTAATTACGGCAGCCCAATCAAACCCGAACGAGTGCCTTTAGTCTACAGTAATTACTGTAGTAGCAGCACAACTAAATGACCCGGTTTTGTTAACTTGCTCAATTTTGGTTGATTTGGTAATTTTCTTTGATTTATGTGCTTATCCCATCTGTCAGTAGGCTACGTAGCTAGATGGAGTCTTTATCTGACTGTTTTATTCATGTTTGTTGCTGAAATACGATCGGGAGGCTGCACGGGTTGTTTTATTTTGAAAAACGGAAGTTTTATTATGCCGATTCAGTGTCGGACTTCCTGTCTGGTGCAATCTGCTCTGTTGAGCTTGTCGCGAGTTGGCAACGGCTCCGTCAAAAATAGAAATGCTACCTATCGATAGCGCTGCGGCGCGGGAGCCGCTGCTGAGCCGTTGCTGACACGCTGCTGAAACGTTCCCGGTGGAGATACTCTCATTGATTATAGTGTTACCTATCAGCTCCGGTGACCGCGGCGCAGCTGTAACGCGCCGCTGCCGGACTCAGTGGAAATTGGGCTTTAGTCCCTCGTTCAACTCAAATCTCCACAAGCGATGGACGTTAACCAGAAGGATTAAACTGGACTGAGTGATTACAGATCGCTGGCCTTGACTTACTGGGGATTTCCACTGGGTCCGTCAGCGGCGCGGAACGGCTGTGCTACGGTTTAGCTCCGTCCTCTGCCCGGCGTCAACTCACACCGGGAGCGTTACAGCAGCGGACCGGAGCATGCTCTGGGAGAGAAAGCTGCCTTTTAAAATGACGTTGCACTTAATACAGTAATTACGGCAGCACAATCAAACCCGAACGAGTGCCTTTAGTCTACAGTAATTACTGTAGTAGCAGCACAACTAAATGGCCCGGTTTTGTTAACTTGCTCAATTTTGGTTGATTTGGTAATTTTCTTTGATTTATGTACTTATCCCATCTGTCAGTAGGCTACGTAGCTAGATGGAGTCTTTATCTGACTGTTTTATTCATGTTTGTTGCTGAAATACGATCGGGAGGCTGCACGGGTTGTTTTATTTTGAAAAACGGAAGTTTTATTTTGCTGATTCAGTGTCGGACTTCCTGTCTGGTGCAATCTGCTCTGTTGAGCTTGTCGCGAGTTGGCAACGGCTCCGTCAAAAATAGAAATGCTACCTATCGATAGCGCTGCGGCGCGGGAGCCGCTGCTGAGCCGTTGCTGACACGCTGCTGAAACGTTCCCGGTGGAGATGCTCTCATTGATTATAGTGTTACCTATCTGCTCCGGTGACCGCGGCGCAGCTGTAACGCGCCGCTGCCGGACTCAGTGGAAATTGGGCTTTATTCTACTTCTACTACTGAGTGATGTGTTACCCTGTTAACAATGGTTAACAATGGTTAACGAGTACCGCTAATCTCCTTGCCAGAACGGGAGAAACGGCTCTGGCTTCTCATGCTGTGGGAGTTCAAACATGATTATTTTATGTTTGCTGATGAACTGAAAAAGTTACTCCAGGATTGTTTTATGTTGTTTTTGGCTGAGAAATGAAACCAGAGACTACTTTGTTTGTTTATGAACTGGAAAATGAACTCTTAATAACACTTAAGTGGAAACTGTTTTGTTTATTGAGAAGTTGAAAGCATCTTGGTTTTGTGTTAATACATTTCTGACCTGTTGATGTTTTGATTTGTCAAATGACTTATTTTAAGATGCCTACTAGACAATGTTTAAGGATTAATATCAATGTTTAGAGTTCATGTTTGACTTTTTTTTTAAATCCCTGCAATCACAAATAAAATGTTGTTCAGCATGTTTTTTTTTTCATCATATCGTTATGGAAAATTTCCCGAAATTACCGTGATATAATTTTGAGGCTACATCTTCCCCTTTATCATTACTGTTTATCACAGATTCTGATGTATTTAACTTGTCTCTCCAGACTGACTGACTGTAACCTCTCAAAGAGAAGCTGTGCAACTCTGTCCTCAGTTCTCAGCTCCCAGTCCTCTAGTCTGAGAGATCTGGACCTGAGTAACAACAACCTGCAGGATTCAGGAGTGAAGCAGCTTTCTGCTGGACTGGAGAGTCCACACTGTGGACTGAAGACTCTCAGGTCAGATCAAGTCACAATTTGTCTTTGAGATATTTTTCTCTGAGGTTTAGCATTTTCTAATGTCAGATTCCTGATTTGCTTGAGTGTTCTTTTTGTTTGTTTGTTTTTACAAAATTAAATTTTCATAGGAAATAAAATGTTGGCATTTTCCAGTTGATCTTTCCTTGACTTCATAAACTTTACTGAGAAAGATAAACTACTCTTTGCTTTGATATCATATGATTCAGATCATTGTGTCTGTTCATTAGGACTGTGCTTATCACACCGTCCATGAGAATACCAGCATACATTTTTACTTGATAAAAAGTGTCATAACATGATATTAATGATATAGCAGCACAATGACGTATAATCATTTATGTTCCCTAGCACACATGCTGTAACAAGCTGACAAAGATAAACATAAATACATAAAGTCGCCTCCCTTTCATAAAGCTGCTGTCACATGAAAAGAACATATACTGACATGTCAGATGTGACTTGGTTTATACGCTGCCACCAAACAATGTTACAAGTCCACAAACTGCAGCAGAGTTACAGGAAGTTGAAGTAGCTTAGTCCCTCGTTCAACTCAAATCTCCACAAGCGATGGACGCAGTGGTGGACAGTAACAAAGTAAATTTACTTGAGTACTGTACTTAAGTACAGTTTTTGAGTATCTGTACTTTACTTGAGTATTATTTTTGGGAGATACTTTTACTTTCACTACATTTGAAGGACAAATATTGTACTTTTTACTCCACTACATTTCTATTGATGCTCTCATTACTCTCTACTTTTGAGCTTACGTCAGCTGATGATTTTTTTTTTTTTTTTTTTTTTTGCAAAATTCTGAGAAAAATAAACGTTCTGCTGATTTGCATATGGTTTGTCTTAGTCGTATTGTCGTACCTGTACTACGTCGTGCCATACAAAGAAATGAAGAAACTCCCACCGAGCAGGTCTTATCTCAAACCCACGATTGAGATTTTTGTCACAGAAACTGATCACGGCCTACAAAAACTTGTCTTCCAACCTGAAAAAGTATGTCGCGGTAAAGTAGCTACTAACGTTAGCTAGCTTAATGTTTGTTAAATTGCAGATGAACATTTTAAACATAATTGTATGTGCTTGTAGTATCATAGTTGCCATTTTTAAACGGTTTAAACATACGGCAACTGTTGCAGTGCAGTGAATGATTAAGTTGACTTTCTGTTCATGTTTTCTATACAATTCATATCAAAGAGTCCGAGGTAGGGGTTAGTGTTAGGGTGGGGGGGGGTCATGGTTGGGGGTTAGGTGTGTTGAAATGTGTTCTGAGGCTTCTTGACTTTATGTGTTTATTTTTGAGCTATAAACATGTCTGAAGCAGAATCGCATCAGTGTATTGTATAATGACAATAAAACTACTTTCCTGTAGATATTTTTAAATACTTTTATTTAAGTAATATTTTGACTAAACTACTTTTACTTGTATTGGAGTAATATTTGACAATGAGTATCTGTACTTTTACTCAAGTAGTGAAGTTGTGTACTCTGTCCACCTCTGGATGGACGTTAACCGGAAGGATTAAACTGGACTGAGTGATTACAGATTGCTGGCCTTGACTTATTCTACTACTACTACTGAGTGATGTGTTACCCTGTTAACAATGGTTAACAATGGTTAACGAGTACCGCTAATCTCCTTGCCAGAACGGGAGAAACGGCTCTGGCTTCTCATGCTGTGGGAGTTCAAACATGATTATTTTATGTTTGCTGATGAACTGAAAAAGTTACTCCAGGATTGTTTTCATGTGTTTTTGGCTGAGAAATGAAACCAGAGACTACTTTGTTTGTTTATGAACTGGAAAATGAACTCTTAATAACACTTAAGTGGAAACTGTTTTGTTTATTGAGAAGTTGAAAGCATCTTGGTTTTGTGTTAATACATTTCTGACCTGTTGATGTTTTGATTTGTCAAATGACTTATTTTAAGATGCCTACCAGAAAATGTTTAAGGATTAATATCAATGTTTAGAGTTCATGTTTGACTTTTTTTTTAAATCCCTGCAATCACAAATAAAATGTTGTTCAGCATGTTTTTTTTTTCATCATATCGTTATGGAAAATTTCCCGAAATTACCGTGATATAATTTTAAGGCTACATCTTCCCCTTTATCATTACTGTTTATCACAGATTCTGATGTATTTAACTTGTCTCTCCAGGCTGGCTGACTGTAACCTCTCAGAGAGAAGCTGTGCAGCTCTGTCCTCAGTTCTCAGCTCCCAGTCCTCTAGTCTGAGAGATCTGGACCTGAGTAACAACAACCTGCAGGATTCAGGAGTGAAGCAGCTTTCTGCTGGACTGGAGAGTCCACACTGTGGACTGGAAACTCTCAGGTCAGATAAAGTTATACTTTGTCTTGAAATATTTTTCTTAATTATGAGGTTCTGCATTTTATTCATCACACGAAATAAAATATTTGAATTTTCCAGTTTATCTTTCTTTGACTGAGCTTCATCTACTTTACAGCACACATATATTCAGTGAGATAAAGAAACTGCTCTTTGCTTTAATATCATGGGATTTAGAGAATTACATGTCTGTTTATCACAGAGTCTGATGTATTTAACTTGTCTCTCCAGACTGAGTGGCTGTGACCTCTCAGAGAGAAGCTGTGCAGCTCTGTCCTCAGTTCTCAGCTCCCAGTCCTCTAGTCTGAGAGATCTGGACCTGAGTAACAACAACCTGCAGGATTCAGGAGTGAAGCAGCTTTCTGCTGGACTGGAGAGTCCACAATGTGAGCTGAAAACTCTCAGGTCAGGATTCAGCTTTGTATACTTTACGGCACATATATGAACTCCGGGTGAGATAGTGAAACTGACCTATGCTTTACATGTCTGTTTATTATTGATTCTGTCATATTTAACTGTCATGTCTGCAACATGTTTAGAATAGAACAACAATGATTTAAAGTAGTGTTGAGAAGAGAATTTTCCTTTCACCAAACGTCAGAATCAACTTTTTAACAAAGTTTATTGATTGTCTTGTTTATTATTGTCTCTCTAGACTGACTGACTGTAACCTCTCAGAGAGAAGCTGTGCAGCTCTGTCCTCAGTTCTCAGCTCCCAGTCCTCTAGTCTGAGAGATCTGGACCTGAGTAACAACAACCTGCAGGATTCAGGAGTGGAGCAGCTTTCTGCTGGACTGGAGAGTCCACACTGCGGACTGGAAACTCTCAGGTCAGATCAAGTCACAGTTTGTCTTAACCCTAACCCTAACCCAAACCCTTTTCTCTATGAGGTTTAGCACTTTCTAATGTCAGATTCCTGATTTTCTTGAGTGTTCTTTTTGTTTGTTTTTACAAAATTACATTTTCATAGGAAATAAAATTGTTTGTTGGCATTTTCCAGTTGATCTTTCCTTGACTTAACTTCATAAAAAATAAAAAATAATAATAATAATAATAATGGTTGAATATATCAGCTTCTGGTCTGGCTGGCTAAGGGATGGCAGCACAGAGCGACAGGCTCCGAACAGTAAACCTTAAATACATACTAACCCTGACTCTAACCCTAACCCAACAGAGACACGTAAGTCAAATGTAGATGAAAGGGGGAAAGATTACAACACGACGACAGAGAGGAAGTTCAACTATCACAAGCTAGTAGCAACATGCTAGAGGACATGCAGCTGACTGACTTGGAGCAGAGCCATGATGCTAATCTTCACATTATCCTGAAAGAGCCACGAGAATTCAGAAAGGACTCCAGCCAGAAAGTAAATGACATAAGAGAGGACATTAATAAGGTCTACTAAAGAGTGGAAGAAGCTGAGGAGCGTATAAACGGACGGACCTGGAGGGGCGTTCACAGCATTATAATGTCAGAATATATGGGGTAAAGGAAGGAGCTGCTAATGAAAGGTCTGGAGCTTCCTACCTCCATAGCCTTAAATATTGACACGCTTAGTTATAATATATCTTTTAGTGGTCTGATGCTGAGAATAATACAGAAGACAGATATTATCTTCAAGGCTATGTGTGTAACCCTAAACTTATGAGGAAGATAATATTAAGGGCGTAAGGACTAAAGATTTGATGTTGGGACATTTTACTGGAGCTGTATATCAGCTGAAAGGCTGAAGAGGACCTTCTTTCTGATAGAAAAATTAAATACAAGACTGAGGCTGAAACCAAGTTCAAAAGTCAAGTTACTTTTATTGTTGCAAGAAGGAGCAAATCAACAATACACAGCTACCAACCGTGGACAGAGTAAGTTCAGAGGGCAGTTCTCTGAGTACGAGCTTTATACCTAACAAAGTAGCAAATCATCTTTTTCAAGATGGAGCCATCTTCGTTGTCGAGTCTCTCCCACCACTGCGACCTTCAACATTCCCTTAGTCAAAATAGCTCATAACATAGGATGGAAATTTACTGCAACAAAGAGAACTTCTTCACCTTCTAGCACTGTGGCCTCTTACAATCACAAGCACAATAAATCTACTTCTACAAGTGTGGAATGCAAAGTATAACGCATACACTTTTAATCATTACTACAGTCATAAAATAGTCACGCTAACTATTCTAACACAAACTAATATAATGCATAAAAGTACAATCACCAATAAACTGAATATAATGCTGCAAACGGATTATGCAAATGTAAGAATGAATATAAGACATTGGTATTACTGGTTATAGGAACACAGAATGAATATAAGAGATTTGTATTTTCCCATCACTTTCATCATCAGGTGGAAGAGACTTTGCCTCTATACTCACATTGCAACTGAGTCATGAGGCCATGAAAGAGGCCTTACTAGTTAATGTTCATGTTAGTGCTCCTGTTATTGATAGCAACAGGGGTGCAGGATGCTTGTGATATTTAGTCATGCAGGGGTTAAAATGTATTCAAATGACACAATATGCAAAGTATCAAGCCAATTTAAGTAATTATGTATAATGTAAACGGTTTTGGAAATCAAATTAAGAGAAGCAAAATGAAAGAGGGAAGAAGTCTGTAGTGGATTTTGGATCCTAATTTAAATAAAAAGCTCGTTATCAGGGCACCACTGGTCGCGAGATCCGGAAATTACGATTATTTAATTGGATACAATCAAATACCGTAATTCAGTTTAATAGACTTAACTAAAGTCAAATTACTGAATCAGTCAAATATCTAAAGTTATGAATTATAGGCGTCAGGTAACCAAAAATGTATTCACACCAGAAATAAATTGCACACACACACACACTTTGTCACTACGTCAATAATACTAACAGATTATTTATTCAAGCAGGTGAATTAATAAACAGTCTGTGTTGTGGTATAGTGACTATAGGAGGTAAACATTCACAAAGAAAGGATAATAACAAGTTTTACTCATGTCACAGCAGTGATAAATGAGATGGTCTAAATGTCTAAATGGTATTTAGATTATCCTATTGTGAATAAAAATGGAAATGTGGAGTTTGGGCCTTGGTCAGCAATAAGCTCTTATATGTAACACCAGCCTGATATAATGAGAGATAGTTTCAGCCTACTCTTTCGAGGACCACTATCAAGTGGCTTATTACTTATTCTAGGAGGTATTGTGATTGTCCGCTGCATTACGGAAGAAATAAGAGTTCATTTGGAGGTGAAGACAAATGAATGCGTTTTTGCCAACAAATGTCCATGTTTTGTTTCACACAATGACAGAAAAGATTTAGCATGTCGTTCACAATGTCTGGAGAGTCCATAATGTCTTTATTCCAGGTGGAAAGTTCATTTGAGGTGTAAAACCTTTGAATTTCCACCTTTTCCTTGTGAAGTCAAGTCTCTTTGGGAGAGACGTGTATTGATTGGGAGAGTCCGGAGTTATTTACATTTCTGTGGGTCCTTATTTATGACGTGTCAATCTCATCAGATAATGGGGCAGTCAGAGCCAGATGTTCTGCTACAAGTAGAAGTGAGTCTCCTTTAAGAGACACTTGATCCTGAACATGAAAGACTTAAAAGATGGAGATTTAGTCAGTATTCATCTGACCTGTAGGCAGAGCCCAAAGAGAGGAGTGGCTGTTTAATTTCTAGTAAATTAAACTTTGAGTGCACATATGAAAAGAAAGGTTCAGATGGCAGATTTGTTCTGGTCTGATCTACAGGGTGCTTTACTCACTTTTTAAATGTTTCTGCTCCTCCGTTATCTGAGTGGAAATGTTATAAACAAATCTTTGAGTTATTGGTCTCAGATGCTCAGGGAACCCGAATCTGTGGTGGAGACTTGAATGTTAGACTACACCCAAGTCTGGATACATCAAAACGCTACTACACAGGAGAGAGAAATCACGAAAAATATAAACTGAATGCTGAGGGAGCTGGGTCTGTCAGACTTATGAAAGGATCTGAATCTAATAAAAAGGACAATCATATACAGTAAGCTATCAGTATGTGCTGCTACAGTTTACAGACGGTCCCTAAACGCCTCACACACAGCTATCAGTAGTGTCTCTGAGTGAGAGTTGACAGCGGTGCTGTTTATATATCTATAATATTAGTTTGTATTTATGAAGAAAAGAATGGAAACCAAATGAGCAGCTTGTGTGTATCTAAGTATGGATGGACCAATCATACTGCAGCTACTCAGACAGCTGTGAGGACAAACATGAGTTAGTTTAAATGTCAGATTTGCAACGGTTAAACCTCAATCATCACTGATCAATAATCAGATGATTGATCACTGATTATTGATCCATCTATTGATTCAGCTACTTTCCATCAAATGAGCAGAGCTGTAAAATGTTTTCTTCTAAATGTGTGTAAAAACCGTTGGAGCTGCACAGCCAAGTATTCACAGGGTTCCTCGAGCAGCAGTTTCAGGCTAAAGAGCAGACTAGTCTGTCTGGTGGAGACTTTGATGAACCTCTGTGAAGTCACATTTTATATCAGGAGGAGTTTAAAAAAACCTGAAAAGTTGACACAGCACTGTGATAAAAGTGCGTCTTTATTCTTCCTTTTGGCAAAAGCTTCACTCTTCATAAACACATTAGAATGATTTGAACATTTGGATCACAATGACGAGGTAAAAACATGCTGCTGAATCTTCCCATCTGGCTGGATGCTCAACTTTCTGGAGCTCCCTGATTCACTTCATCTTTTAGTGAGTTAATTTGGAGACAGTTTGTTGTTGTATGTGACTGCACACAGCAGTACTCTCACACTGTGTGACATGTGTGTTGTTTTGTGTGTTTGCAGCCTGGCAGGATGTCTGATCACAGAGGAAGGCTGTGCTTCTCTGGCCTCAGCTCTGCGGGCCAACCCCTCCCATCTGAGAGAGCTGGACCTGAGCTACAATTATCCAGGAGACTCAGGAGAGAGGATCCTGTCTGCTGGACTGGAGGATCCACACTGGAGACTGGACACACTCAGGTATGGACAGACAATGTGTGATAGAGGAGGAAGAGCTGGAAACATTTTCTCTGTCAGAGCTGATCACAGATCTCAACTGAATCTTTGACTTTTTCTTCTTTCTAACTGAAGTTTCCTGTAAATGTTGAAAGTTAAACCTGATTAGATTCAATCAGGGTTTCAGAAGGATTGGGATAGTGGATTCAGATTGGATCAAAGTGTATGAAAGCCCAACCCCACATTAGAAGAGAATAATAAAACAGTAGACTAGAGCCATGTAACGTCCATGTTAGCATGCTGAAAGAGAACGTGCTGCTCTGACCCCCCCCCCCCCCCTCCTCCTTTCAGCCTGCAGCCTGCTGGAGTCCGATGGTTGACACCAGGTCCTTGGAGGTGTAAGTGTGCTTTTATTTTTTATTCTATTTATTTTATTTTTCTTTATTTTATTTTATTTTATTTTATTTCATTTTATTTTATTGTGAAGAAAAACAAGAATTAAAAACAGAAACAAACAAACAAGAAGCATAAAGTCAACATTCAGACTAACAACCAGAACAACAAAAAATATGTTTGTGTGTGTGTGTGTGTGTGTGTGTGTGTGTGTGTGTGTATCTGTGTGTGTGTGTGGGTTACTGCGATTGTGTGTATGTGTGCGCGTGTGTTACTGTGTGTGTGTGTGTGTGTCTGTTTCTGTGTGTGTGTGTATTTGTATGTGTGTGTCTGTGTGTTACTGTGTGTATGTGTGTGTCTGCCTGTTTCTGTGTGTGTGTGTGTGTATTTGTATGTGTGTGTGTGTTACTGCATGTGTGTATGTGTGCGCGTGTGTTACAGTGTGTGTGTGTGTGTGTTACTGCGTGTCTGTGTATGTGTGCGCATGTGTTACTGTGTGTGTGTGTGTGTGTGTATTTGTATATGTGTGTGTGTGTTTCTCTGTGTGTGTGTGTGTGTATATGTGTTTCTTTGTGTGTGTATGTGTGTATTTGTGTGTGTGTGAGTATTTGTGTGTATGTGTGTGTGTGTGTGTGTGTATTTGTATATATGTGTGTGTGTGTGTGTGTGTGTGTGTATCTCTGTGTGTGTGTGTGTGTGTGTGTGTGTGTGTATCTGTGTGTGTGTGTGTGTGTGTGTGTGTGTGTGTGTATTTGTATTTGTATATGTGTGTGTGTGTGTGTGTGTGTGTGTGTGTGTGTGTGTATCTGTGTGTGTGTGTGTATGATGTCATCATCAATAACTGCAGCTGTATTGTGTCTCGTTCTCTCCATCAGATGCCTGTGAACTGGAACTGGATCCAAACACAATGAACAGAAAACTGAAACTGTCTGATAACAACAGGAAGGTGACACGTGTGGAGGAGGTTCAGTCATATCCTGATCATCCAGACAGATTTGATGACTGGCCTCAGCTGCTGAGTAGAAATGATCTGACTGGTCGCTGTTACTGGGAGGTCGAGTGGAAAGGAAGAGTTGATATATCAGTGAGTTACAGAAGAATCAGCAGGAAAGGAGACAGAGAAGACTGCAGGTTTGGATTTAATGATCAGTCCTGGATTCTGAGCTGCTCTGATGATGGTTACTCTGTCTGGCACAATAACAGAGTAACAACCACCTCCTCCATCTCCTCCTCCTCCTCCTCTGTCTCTAACAGAGTAGCAGTGTATGTGGACTGTCCTGCTGGCACTCTGTCCTTCTACAGAGTCTCCTCTGACACACTGATCCAACTCCACACCTTCAACACCACATTCACTGGACCTCTGTATGCTGGGTTCTGGTTTGGTTCTGGTTCAGTGTCTCTGTGTGGTTTGTAGGAAGGAGAGTCTCCTCCTGTCAGAGAAACGTTCTCATGTTATTTAGTACCAACTTGATCTCTCACTGGTTGTAAATAGAGTTTGTAAAGCCAACATGGTTTCCACATGACTGACAGTTAGTTAGTCAGTCACATATATCCACATTTAAAAAGCTGTAAAACAGAAGCTGATTTTCTCAGAGCAGATATCTCAGTCTGTTAGAGGACTGTTTGGAGGTTGGGAGGTTATGGCTTTGATCCTTATGAGTCTCAGTCAATGTTCAAGTCCAACACCCAAAGTGAAACTCAGAAGCTCTCAGAGAGAAAACCACCAGCGGCTCAAAGTTTACTGAAACGTCAAGTTGTGAGCGAGCTTTTTAAACATGTTGGAAGAGTTTAGCCACTAACTATAACACACATAATGACAGGAAGTATCTGCTGGCCTATAGAGGAACTTTGTTCTTTCTCCTCTTATTTGTTTTTTTTGGCTTCTTGTTCAATGACTTGTTTTTTTAATCATATAGTGGATTCAGAAACCAACATGTTTTTATGTGTGTCTCTACTGGATGTGCATGTACAGCTGTCAATCAACATGATGATTCATCCATTCATCGTTGTGTCTCTAAAATGTCAGGAAATAGTGTAAATGGTGTGAAATGCTTGTTGTAATTGGACAGAGTCAAAGGCAGCGTCTTTAAATGTCTCATTTAGTCTGAACTAAAGTCCACAACATCAAATATTCAGGTTATTATCATGTGAGACAAAGAAAAGCTTCAAAAGGACTAAAATGATGATGAAGTGCTGATTTAGTGTTGATGGATAATCAATGAATGGACTAATAGTTGCAGCTCTGGCTGTATGTGAACAGAATATTAGAGGACAAACAGCTGACAGTTTAGCGCCTTACTAAATATCCACAATAAAAAGCTCATTTACAGGATCATTCATCTGTTTCTAATCTTTTCACATGTTTCTTATTTGCTGTTTTTGTCTTTTTACCAAGTAAAGTTGATCATTTGTATGTTTGTGTTACTCAGGCAGAAATAAATGGAACTGCTGTATCACCTGTTATGTCCAATAAAAAAAGGATGATCAATAATAATAGAAGCTTTCATTTGATCTGTCTTTATTGTCAGATTGAGAAAAATGTCCCTCTAATAATAATGTGAACATTATTAATAGTTGTCTAGTTTCTTCACAGTTTAGTGCAGGGTTCAATGCTTTCCTGCATTCAATCATTTTCTTCTGCTGCAAACTAAACAAACTCATTTGAATTGTGTGTCTGAAATAATCAAATGAACTGATTCAAAACTAAACAGAAATGTCACATGACCTTTAAAATCTGGATCATGTGACGCGTTGATGAGGGAAAGAAATGAGAAAAAGCTTTCAATGTGAAGCATCAGCAGGAAGTGTGAGAGAGGACAACATGATGAGACAGGTGGAGATGTGGAGTAGCTGCAGGGGAGAGACACATGAAGACTTCCTGCTGGGAAACAGCTGATCATCCTCCCCCTTCCTCCTTCCTCCTTCCTCCTCCCTCTTCCCTCTTCCTCCTCCTCCTCCTCCTCCTCCTCTTACTCCTTCCTCCTCCCCCTTCCTCCTCCTCCTGATCATCCTTCATGAAGAAACACACTCACACCTTTTTAATAAAGAGGAAAAACACGAGTTCACTGTGCTCCTCCTCTGAGCCATCACCTCCTCTGTCTGCTCCTCCTCTGAGCCGTCACTTCCTCTGTCTGCTCCTCCTCTGAGCCGTCACCTCCTCTGTCACCTCCTCCTCTGAGCCGTCACTTCCTCTGTCACCTCCTCCTCTGAGCCGTCACCTCCTCTCTGTCACCTCCTCCTCTGAGCCGTCACCTCCTCTCTGTCTGCTCCTCCTCTGAGCTGTCACCTCCTCTTAGCCGTCACCTCCTCTCTGTCTGCTCCTCCTCTGAGCTGTCACTTCCTCTGAGCCGTCACCTCCTCTGTGTGCTCCTCCTCTGAGCCGTCACCTCCTCTGAGCCGTCACCTCCTCTCTGTGCTCCTCCTCTGAGCCGACAGCTGACAGCCTGCAGTTTATCTTTTGACCACCAGATGGCGCCAAAGCTTCATCAATGAAGAGTAATCCTCCACATTGAAAGCAGATACTAGACACATTATAAGTGTACTGATCAATAATCAATAGTGATTGTTATAGATGATGATGAGTACGTTGAGAAGGGTTTGTCCAGTTAATGATATTAAAGCTAAAGATGTTTTACACTGGATGAATTGATCAGACTGATGAGTTGATGTTAATGTTTGTCAGTGATTCATCAACAGCAGCTGAGTGTTTGTGTTCACATGAGGAAGAACTCTTCCTCCTCTCTCTTCCTCCTTCCTCCTCCTCCTCCTCCTCCTCCTCTCTCTTCCTCCTTCCTCCTCCTCCTCCTCCTCCTCTCTCTTACTCCTTCCTCCTCCTCCTCCTCCTCCTCCTCATCTTCCTCTTACTCCTTCCTCCTTCCTTCTCCTCCTCCTCCTCCTCCTCCTCCTCTCTCTTACTCCTTCCTCCTCCTCCTCCTCCTCCTCTCTCCTACTCCTTCCTCCTCCTCCTCCTCTCTTACTCCTTCCTTCTCCTCCTCCTCCTCTTCCTCCTCTTCCTCTTACTCCTCCAACCCTGCTGCTGATACCTCCTCCTCCTCTTACTCCTTCCTCCTCCTCCTCCTCTCTCTTACTCCTTCCTCCTCCTCCTCCTCCTCTTCCTCCTCTCTCTTACTCCTTCCTCCTCCTCCTCCTCCTCCTCCTCTCTCCTACTCCTTCCTCCTCCTCCTCCTCTCTTACTCCTTCCTTCTCCTCCTCCTCCTCCTCTCTCTTACTCCTTCCTCCTCCTCCACACACACACACACACACACACACACACACACACACACACACACACACACACACACACACACACACACACACACACACACTGTAAGTTTGCTTTGTTTCATACTTTAACTTTCTCTTTAGTAACTTCAGGCTTTGTTTCTTGCTGTCTGATGTTTTTATTTCATCACAAAGTTTGAAGAACTCTCATGTTGGAGGATAAATCTACATGTTGTTAAATGATTGATTTACTGGAATCAAACATGATTCATGAACAGCTGATAATTATTTCCTGTCTTCATCTCTCAGGAATCAAATTAAATCTATTTTTTTAACATTGTTTCCACCAGCTTAAAGTCAGACACCATGCATGTGTGACATGCACCTGTGACATCACTCATTCACATCCTACTGAGGATGAAGATCATGTCATATGAGAGGTATCAGTCATATCCTGATCATCCAGACAGATTTGATGTCTACTATCAGCTGCTGTGTAGAAATGATCTGACTGGTCGCTGTTACTGGGAGGTCGAGTGGAAAGGAAGCGTTTATATATCAGTGAGTTACAGAAGAATCAGCAGGAAAGGAAACAGTGATGACTGTAGGTTTGGAATGAATGATCAGTCCTGGAATCTGAGGTGCTTTGATGATGGTCGTTACTCTTTCTGGCACAATCACAGAGAAACACCCTCCTCCTCCTCCTCTTCCTCCTCCTCCTCCTCCTCCTCCTCTGTCTCTAACAGAGTAGCAGTGTATGTGGACTGTCCTGCTGGCACTCTGTCCTTCTACAAAGTCTCCTCTGACACACTGATCCACCTCCACACCTTCAACACCACATTCACTGGACCTCTGTGTGCTGGGTTTGGAGTCTACTGGTCTGGTCCTGGTTCAGTGTCTCTGGTTCCTCTGTAGGAGGGAGTTACTTATGATTTAATTTGACTTTATTTTGTCTATGTATTCATTTATTCATGTTTGGTACATTTTCTTTCTTTTCTCCTGTTGAGGGTTGTAGTGTGTGTGTGTGTGGGGAACAAAATAAAACTAGTGGAACATATATGTGTACATTATACTGGTCATCTGTACTTTACTGGTTTCCAATAAAGAAAACCAATAAAAAAACATGAATGAGGAAGTGAAGCCTCAGTGAAATGAAAATGAATCCTGTGTCTGTGTTTCCTGCTTATTTATCTCTAATGGAGCCAAATATGTCATAAAATCAGTATTTTGACATCATCACATCTTTTCTCTTCCTGTTAAATAGTTTCACATGTTTGATCATAATGTGTCAGAGGCATTTACTAAAGTTCAGCCAATCAGATGTGACTTTGTGTGAGTATCCACACTGGACATATAAAAGCACACTTCACTGTGTGTGGGTCAGAGCAGCTAACAGAGCAATATGGAGAGAGATTAGATGAGAGATGTGTTTTATATCAGAGGATAAAACAAAGAGTCTGAGCTCTGATTAATTTAAAACATCTTTGTTATCTTAAATCTATATTATTTATATTATTATCTATTTTATTATCTGTCACATTACAAGTAAAAACACTCTGGCTTGGTCTGCCTTTGCTTCCTACTTCCTACCTTTGCTTCCTATTTCCTGTAATACTTTAACTATGACTGAATATTAAAAACTTGACTCATAATTTTACTGTTACATTTTATTCTTTCACATTAATCTGAAAACTTTCAAACTAAACGTAATCACTTTATAGTTTAATAAATGTTGTTTTTTAAAACTGAACATGCAGGGTATTTGTTAATTGTTTGTTTGTATGGGATTATTGACATTATTTATATCTGCCTGTACCCTAAAACAAGTATTGACACTTGTTATGTGCACCTTTGACCACTGGGTGGCACTGTGGGACTGTGGCCGATTGTGAGTTGCTCCGTTTTCCTCTCCGGTGTTTTATTTAGTTTTCCTGACTTTCAGGTTAGTCAGGTGCCAAACTTACTGTAAGTTATGTAAGTTATGTGTCATCAAGCACGCACACGTTTTATTAGTGGTACAAGCCGTTATTTGAAAGGAGGTTTGTTTCCATTATATGAACTGTGTGTAACGGCGGCGATGCTAGGCTGTTAGCAGCTAATAGTAGCTCTGTAAACTCCAGTATATTCTACTTTGTGTTATTTATTTTGTCTTACCTGGCTCCATCATTGCATTAGGTCATGTTATAATCTATTGTTTGAATGTGTAACCAAGCGGAATTATTTTAGCTCTCTGTGGGAACAATATAAAACTACTGGAACATATATCTGTACATTATACTGATTAGTAGAGAGATGTGTTTTATATCAGAGGATAAAACTTTGTTTCCATGTTTAAAACAGGGGCAGCATTACGCTCTTTTACATACAGCCTGCCACAACTTTATTAGAAGAAGAAAATGGCTTCCTCCCTCTCACCCTCCTTTAAAACTAGTTTATTGAATTAATGTTTAATAATGATTCCTTTAATTTGAGCTATTACTGTGAGCTCCTCCCTTCTTTATGCTCTTAAAGGAGCCGGGCATAACAAGTAGGGTCTCATGTAGTTAAGAACCTGGGACATGTTGAAGTTTTGGGTGAGTTTGAGCAGTGTATTTGGTTTGAGAAGCTCACAGTGATAGTTTCCTTTGTTTAAGTTGAGTAGGTAGGGTTTGAGACTCCTTTAGTTCTTTCCTTCCTCTCTTCCCTCCCTCCTTTCCTTCCTTCCTAGGTAGGGTTTGAGACTCCTTTAGTTCTCTATTATGTTGAACTGCATATAATCTGTGTAGCCGTTCTGAAGCCCTCCTTTCCTCCCTCCTTTCCTTCCTTCCTTCCTTCCTCACTCCTTTCCTTCCTTCCTTCCTCCCGCCTTTCCGTCTTTCCTCCCTCCTTTCCTTCCTTCCTTCCTCCCTTCCATTCCTCCTTTTCTTCCATCCTTCCCTCCTCCATTCCTTCCTTCCTCCCTCCTTTCCTTCCTACCTCCCTCCTTTCCTTCCTTCCTCCCTCCTTTTCTTCCTTCCTCACTCCTTTCCTCCCTCCTTTCTTCCCTCCCTCCTTCCCTCCTTTCCTTCCTTTCTTCCCTCCTCCTTTCCTTCCTACCTCCCTCCTTTCCTTCCTTCTCTCCTCCCTCCTTCCCTTCCTTCCTTCCTTCCTTCCTTCCTCCTTTCCTTCCGTCCTCACTCCTTTCTTTCCTTCCTTCCTCCCTCCTTTCCTTCCTTCCTTCCTCCCTCCTTTCCTTCCTTCCTTCCTTCCTCCCTCCTTTCCTATGTTCCTTCCTCTCTCCTTTCCTATGTTCCTTCCTCTCTCCTTTCCTTCCTTCCTTCCTCCCTCCTTTCCTTCCTTCCTTCCCTCCTCCTTTCCTTCTTTCGTCCCTCCTTTCCTTCCTTCCTTCCTTCCTTACTTCCTTCCTCCTTTCCTTCCGTCCTCCCTCCTTTCTTTTCCTTCCTGCCTCCCTCCTTTCCTTCCTTCCTTCCTCCCTCCTTTCCTTTCCTTCCTTCCTTCCTTCCTCCCTCCTTTCCTTCCTTCCTTCCTCCCTCCTTTCCTTCCTTCCTTCCTCCCTCCTTTCCTACCTTTGACCGGTATATGCAGTTAGAGAGAGAAAAGGCAGAAATAGAGAAGGAGAGACTAAAGTTTGAGTTGAAGCATGAGAGGATGAGAGTTGAGGCGCCTTAGAAAGGGAGGGGTTGCAGGTAGAGCTATTAAAATTGGAGCTGATAAAAGAGGCTCAAGCACAGGAATCTTTGACTAGTGGTAGAAGTGAACGTGCGGGTTTGGACATTTCTGAAAGCTTGTGTCTTCTGCCAAAGTTTGATGATAAAGACCCAGACACATTTTCTTCATTGTTTCCTCCCTTCCTTCCTCCCTTCCTTCCTTCCTTATTTCCTTCCTTCCTCCCTCCTTTCCTTCCTTTCTTCCCTCCTCCTTTCCTTCCTTTCTCCCTCCTTTCCTTCCTTTCTTCCTCTCTCCTTTTGTTCCTTTCCTCCTCCTTTCCTCTCTCCTTTCCTTTCTTCCTTCCCTCCTCCTTTCCTTCCTTCCCTCCTCCTTTCCTTCCTCTCTCCCTCCTCCTTTCCTTCCTTCCTCACTCCTTTCGTCCATCCTTTCCCTCCTTCCTCCCTCCTTTCCTTCCTTTCTTCCCTCCTCCTTTCCTTCCTTCCCTCCTCCTTTCCTTCCTTCCTTCCTTCCCTCCTTTCTTTCCTTCCTCCCTCCTTTCCTTCCTTCATTCCTCCTTTCGTTCCTTCCTTCCTTCCTTCCTCCTTTCCTTCCTTTCTTCCCTCTTCCTTTCCTTCCTTCCTCCCTCCTTTCCTTCCTTCCTTCCTTACTTCCTTCCTCCTTTCCTTCCTTTCTTCCCTCCTCCTTTCCTTCCTTCCTTCCTTCCTTCCTTCCTCCTTTCCTTCCGTCCTCCCTCCTTTCTTTCCTTCCTGCATCCCTCCTTTCCTTCCTTCCTTCCTTCCTCCCTCCTTTCCTTCCTTCCTTCACCCCTCCTTTCCTTCCTTCCTTCCTTCCTCCCTCCTTTCCTTCCTTCCTTCCTCCATCATTTCCTTCCTTCCTTACTCCCTCCTTTCCTACCTTTGACCGGTATATGCAGTTAGAGAGAGAAAAGGCAGAAATAGAGAAGGAGAGACTAAAGTTTGAGTTGAAGCATGAGAGGATGAGAGTTGACGCGCCTTAGAAAGGGAGGGGTTGCAGGTTGAGCTATTAAAATTGGAGCTGATAAAAGAGGCTAAAGCACAGGAATCTTTGACTAGTGGTAGAAGTGAACGTGGTGGTTTGGACATTTCTGAAAGCTTGTTTTGATTGTTCCTTCTTTCCTTCCTAGCTTCCTCTTTATCTTCCTTCTTTCTCCTTTCTTCCTCCTTTTTTTCCTTCCTTCCTTCCCTCCTCCTTGCCTTCCTTCCTCACTCCTTTCCTTCCTGCCTAACATGAACGTGGTGGTTTGGACATTTCTGAAAGCTTGTGTCTTCTGCCAAAGTTTGATGATAAAGACCCAGACACATTTTCTTCATTGTTTCCTCCCTTCCTTCCTTCCTTATTTCCTTCCTTCTTTTCTTCCCTCCTCCTTTCCTTCCTTCCCTCCTCCTTTCCTCCCTCCTTTTCTTCCTTCCCAGACACATTTTCTTCATAGTTTGAGCGGGAGGCAGACGATAGAGGATGGCCAGATAGTCATAAAACGTGTTTGTTGTGTGTTTTCACAGGAAAGGCCCAGAGAGTGTTTTCTGCTCTTAGTTCTGCTCAAAGTGTTGATTATGCTGCAGTTAAAGGTGCAGTTCTGAAAGCATATGAACTGGTTCCTGAAGCCCTCCTTTCCTTCCTTCCTTCCTCCCTCCTTTCCTTCTTTCCTTCCTTCCATCCTTCCTCCTTTTCTTCCTTCCTCACTCCTTTCCTCCCTCCTTTCCTTCCTTACTCCCTGCTTTCCTTCCTTCCTTCCCTCCTCTTTTCCTTCTTTCCTCCCTCCTTTCCTTCCTTCCTTCCTTACTTCATTCCTCCTTTCCTTCCGTCCTCCCTCCTTTCTTTCCTTCCTGCCTCCCTCCTTTCCTTCCTTCCTTCCTCCCTCCTTTTCTTCCTTCCTTCCTCCTTTCCTTCCTTCCTTCCTCCTTTCCTTCCTTCCTCCCTCCTTTCCTTCCTTCCTTCCTCCCTCCTTTCCTTCCTTCCTTCCTCCCTCCTTTCCTTCCTTCCTTCCTCCATCCTTTCCTACCTTAGACCGGTATATGCAGTTAGAGAGAGAAAAGGCAGAAATAGAGAAGGAGAGACTAAAGTTTGAGTTGAAGCATGAGAGGATGAGAGTTGAGGCACCTTAGAAAGGGAGGGGTTGCAGGTTGAGCTATTAAAATTGGAGCTGATAAAAGAGGCTAAAGCACAGGAATCTTTGACTAGTGGTAGAAGTGAACGTGGTGGTTTGGACATTTCTGAAAGCTTGTTTTGATTGTTCCTTCTTTCCTTCCTAGCTTCCTCTTTATCTTCCTTCTTTCTCCTTTCTTCCTCTTTTTTTCCTTCCTTCCTTCCCTCCTCCTTGCCTTCCTTCCTCACTCCTTTCCTTCCTGCCTAACGTGAACGTGGTGGTTTGGACATTTCTGAAAGCTTGTGTCTTCTGCCAAAGTTTGATGATAAAGACCCAGACACATTTTCTTCATTGTTTCCTCCCTTCCTTCCTTCCTTATTTCCTTCCTTCTTTTCTTCCCTCCTCCTTTCCTTCCTTCCCTCCTCCTTTCCTCCCTCCTTTTCTTCCTTCCCAGACACATTTTCTTCATAGTTTGAGCGGGAGGCAGACGATAGAGGATGGCCAGATAGTCATAAAACGTGTTTGTTGTGTGTTTTCACAGGAAAGGCCCAGAGAGTGTTTTCTGCTCTTAGTTCTGCTCAAAGTGTTGATTATGCTGCAGTTAAAGGTGCAGTTCTGAAAGCATATGAACTGGTTCCTGAAGCCCTCCTTTCCTTCCTTCCTTCCCTCCTTTTCTTCCTCCCTTCCTCCCTCCTTTCCTTTCCTTCCTTCCCTTCTCCTTTCCTTCCTTCCTCCCTCCTTTCCTTCCTTCCTCACTCCTTTTCTTCCTCCCTTCCTCCCTCCTTTCCTTTCCTTCCTTCCCTCCTCCTTTCCTTCCTTCCTCCCTCCTTTCCTTTCTCCTTTCCTTCCTTCCTTCCTTCCTTCCTCCTTTCCTTCCGTCCTCCCTCCTTTCTTTCCTTCATTCCTCCCTCCTTTCCTTCCTTCCTTCCCTCCTCCTTTCCTTCTTTCGTCCCTCCTTTCCTTCCTTCCTTCCTTCCTTCCTTCCTTCCTTCCTTCCTCCTTTCCTTCCATCCTCCCTCCTTTCTTTCCTTCCTGCCTCCCTCCTTTCTTTCCTTCCTGCCTCCCTCCTTTCCTTCCTTCCTCCCTCCTTTCCTTCCTTCCTTCCTCCCTCCTTTCCTTCCTTCCTTCCTCCCTCCTTTCCTACCTTTGACCGGTATATGCAGTTAGAGAGAGAAAAGGCAGAAATAGAGAAAGAGAGACTAAAGTTAGAGTTGAAGCATGAGAGGATGAGAGTTGAGGCGCCTTAGAAAGGGAGGGGTTGCAGGTTGAGCTATTAAAATTGGAGCTGATAAAAGAGGCTCAAGCACAGGAATCTTTGACTAGTGGTAGAAGTGAACGTGCTGGTTTGGACATTTCTGAAAGCTTGTGTCTTCCTTCCTTCCTCCCTCCTTTCCTTCCTCCCTTCCTTACTCCTTTCCTTCCTTCCTTCCTCCCTCCTTTCCTTCCTTCCTTCCTCCCTCCTTTCCTACCTTTGACCGGTATATGCAGTTAGAGAGAGAAAAGGCAGAAATAGAGAAAGAGAGACTAAAGTTAGAGTTGAAGCATGAGAGGATGAGAGTTGAGGCGGCGTTAGAAAGGGAGGGGTTGCAGGTTGAGCTATTAAAATTGGATAGGCTCTTTCTCTGTTCCTTCCTTCTTTCTCCCTTCCATCCTCCTTTCCTTCCTTCCTCCCTCCTCCTTTCCTTCCTTCCTCCCTCCTTTCCTTCCTTCCTTCCTCCCTCCTTTCCTTCCTTCCTTCCCTCCTCCTTTCCTTCTTTCATCCCTCCTTTCCTTCTTTCCTTCCTTCCTCCCTCCTTTCCTTCCTTCCTTCCTCCCTCCTTTCCTTCCTTCCTTCCCTCCTCCTTTCCTTCTTTCATCCCTCCTTTCCTTCCTTCCTTCCTTCCTCCTTTCCTTCCGTCCTCCCTCCTTTCTTTCCTTCCTGCCTCCCTCCTTTCTTTCCTTCCTGCCTCCCTCCTTTCCTTCCTTCCTTCCTCCCTCATTTCCTTCCTTCCTCCCTCCCTCCTTTCCTTCCTTCCTTCCTTCCTCCCTCCTTACCTTCCTTCCTTCCTCCCTCCTTTCCTACCTTTGACCGGTATATGCAGTTAGAGAGAGAAAAGGCAAAAGTAGAGAAAGAGAGACTAAAGTTAGAGTTGAAGCATGAGAGGATGAGAGTTGAGGCGCCTTAGAAAGGGAGGGGTTGCAGGTAGAGCTATTAAAATTGGAGCTGATAAAAGAGGCTCAAGCACAGGAATCTTTGACTAGTGGTAGAAGTGAACGTGCGGGTTTGGACATTTCTGAAAGCTTGTGTCTTCTGCCAAAGTTTGATGATAAAGACCCAGACACATTTTCTTCATTGTTTCCTCCCTTCCTTCCTCCCTTCCTTCCTTCCTTATTTCCTTCCTTCCTCCCTCCTTTCCTTCCTTTCTTCCCTCCTCCTTTCCTTCCTTTCTCCCTCCTTTCCTTCCTTTCTTCCTCTCTCCTTTCGTTCCTTTCCTCCTCCTTTCCTCCCTCCTTTCCTTTCTTCCTTCCCTCCTCCTTTCCTTCCTTCCCTCCTCCTTTCCTTCCTCTCTCCCTCCTCCTTTCCTTCCTTCCTCACTCCTTTCGTCCATCCTTTCCCTCCTTCCTTCCTCCTTTCCTTCCTTTCTTCCCTCCTCCTTTCCTTCCTTCCCTCCTTTCTTTCCTTCCTCCCTCCTTTCCTTCCTTCATTCCTCCTTTCGTTCCTTCCTTCCTTCCTTCCTTCCTCCTTTCCTTCCTTTCTTCCCTCTTCCTTTCCTTCCTTCCTCCCTCCTTTCCTTCCTTCCTTCCTTACTTCCTCCCTCCTTTCCTTCCTTCCTTCCCTCCTCCTTTCCTTCTTTCGTCCCTCCTTTCCTTCCTTCCTTCCTTCCTTACTTCCTTCCTCCTTTCCTTCCGTCCTCCCTCCTTTCTTTCCTTCCTGCCTCCCTCCTTTCCTTCCTTCCTTCCTCCCTCCTTTCCTTCCTTCCTTCCTCCCTCCTTTCCTATGTTCCTTCCTCTCTCCTTTCCTATGTTCCTTCCTCTCTCCTTTCCTTCCTCTCTCCCTCCTCCTTTCCTTCCTTCCTCACTCCTTTCGTCCATCCTTTCCCTCCTTCCTCCCTCCTTTCCTTCCTTTCTTCCCTCCTCCTTTCCTTCCTTCCCTCCTCCTTTCCTTCCTTCCTCCCTCCTTTCCTTCCTTCATTCCTCCTTTCGTTCCTTCCTTCCTTACTTCCCTCCTCCTTTCCTTTTGTCCTCCCTCCTTTCTTTCCTTCCTGCCTCCCTCCTTTCTTTCCTTCTTGCCTCCCTCCTTTCCTTCCTTCCTTCCTTCCTTCCTTCCTCCTTTCCTTCCTTTCTTCCCTCTTCCTTTCCTTCCTTCCTCCCTCCTTTCCTTCCTTCCTTCCTTCCTTCCTCCCTCCTTTCCTTCCTTCCTTCCTTACTTCCTTCCTCCTTTCCTTCCGTCCTCCCTCCTTTCTTTCCTTCCTGCATCCCTCCTTTCCTTCCTTCCTCCCTCCTTTCCTTCCTTCCTTCCTCCCTCCTTTCCTTCCTTCCTTACTCCCTCCTTTCCTACCTTTGACCGGTATATGCAGTTAGAGAGAGAAAAGGCAGAAATAGAGAAGGAGAGACTAAAGTTAGAGTTGAAGCATGAGAGGATGAGAGTTGACGCGCTTAGAAAGGGAGGGGTTGCAGGTAGAGCTATTAAAATTGGAGCTGATAAAAGAGGCTAAAGCACAGGAATCTTTGACTAGTGGTAGAAGTGAACGTGGTGGTTTGGACATTTCTGAAAGCTTGTTTTGATTGTTCCTTCTTTCCTTCGTTCCTCCCTCCTTTCCTTCCTTCTTTCTCCTTCCTTCCTCCTTTCCTTCCTTCCTTCCCTCCTCCTTGCCTTCCTTCCTCACTCCTTTCCTTCCTGCCTAACGTGAACGTGGTGGTTTGGACATTTCTGAAAGCTTGTGTCTTCTGCCAAAGTTTGATGATAAAGACCCAGACACATTTTCTTCATTGTTTCCTACCTTCCTTCCTCCCTTCCTTCCTTTCTTATTTCCTTCCTTCCTTTCTTCCCTCCTCCTTTCCTTCCTTCCCTCCTCCTTTCCTCCCTCCTTTCCTTCCTTCCTCCTGTTCTTCCTTCCCAGACACATTTTCTTCATAGTTTGAGCGGGAGGCAGACGATAGAGGATGGCCAGATAGTCATAAAACTTTGATGTTGCAGTGTGTTTTCACAGGAAAGGCCCAGAGAGTGTTTTCTGCTCTTAGTTCTGCTCGAAGTGTTGATTATGCTGCAGTTAAAGGTGCAGTTCTGAAAGCATATGAACTGGTTCCTGAAGCCCTCCTTTCCTTCCTTCCTTCCCTCCTTTCCTTCCTTCCTCCCTCCTTTCCTTCCTTCCTTCCTTCCTCCTTTTCTTTCTTCCTTCCTTCCTTCTTTCTCTGTTCCATCCTTCTTTCTCCCTCCTTTCCTTCCTTCTTTCTCCCTTCCATCCTCCCTTCCTTCCTTCTTTCTCTGTTCCTTCCTTCTTTCCCTTCCTCCCTCCTTTCCTTCCTTCTTCCTCCCTTCCATCCTCCCTTCCTTCCTTCTTCCTCTGTTCCTTCCTTCTTTCTCCCTTCCTCCGTTCCTTTTCTTCCTTCTTCCTCCCTTCCTAACTTCCTTCCTTGACTCGAGGACAACAGGAGGGTTAAGAAAGAACTCCTGATTCACCTCATCTCAAAGATCATCACAGAAACATCTACACTCAGCCTCTAGGGGGCGCCCAAAAGCCAGTTCATCTGTCAGTGAGGCATGTTCCAGGGACAAATGGGAGGTTTGATCCAGCCAGGATTTATCATTCATGTAAGAACAAGGGACACTGGAAAGGGGAATGTCCAATCAGTGAGGCAGGACAGAAATCAGCTGACTCCAGTGTGTATGAGTCTGATCTTCCTGTAAAGGCTGCTTCACCTAAAAGTGTTAATGAGATGTATGTATGTATCCTTCCTTCCTTCCTTCTTTCTCTTCTGAGAGATGTATGCACCGTTTGTTTCTCCTTTCCTTCTTTCCTCCCTACCTCCTTTCCTTCCTTCCTTCTCTTCTGAGAGATGTATGCACCGCTTGTTTCAGATGGTTTTGGGTCCATGGATGGGAAAGACAAAACCCCTGTTAAGATATTGGGAGACAGTGGGGCTACTGAGAGTCTCATTGTGGAGAGATTTCCTTCCCCCCTCCTTTCCTCCTTTCCTTCCTTCCTTCCCTCCTAGTAGTGGGGCTACTGAGAGTCTCATTGTGGAGAGCATTTAGCCTTTTTCAACCAGGACTGCTACTAGTGGTGAAGCTCCTGTACTTGGTGTTGGGTTGGTTCCTCTGTTGGTTCTTGTGCATCATTTTCATCTCTTCTCTGATCTGGTTTGTTGAGGTTGATATGTGTGTACGTCCCCAACTGCCAATCCAAGGCATAAACATTATTCTGGGGAACAACTTGGCTGGTGTGAGGGTCTGGAAAGATGGTCCACCACTAGCTTCATTACACATTAACAGTGAATATATTCAGTTTATGGTTTATGAAGAATTCAAAGGAAAGTAAAGAGTGAGACTACCAATCCGGTTCTGACCTGGTTAAAAACATTTCTCTTTTCATGAGCTGCAGTACTTTTACTGTAATACTGCATACTACATCACTATAATACTGCAGTACTTTTACTGTAATTCTGCATACTACATCACTATAATACTGCATTACTTTTACTGTAATACTGCATACTACATCAGTATAATACTGCAGTACTTTTACTGTAATACTGCATACTACATCACTATAATACTGCAGTACTTTTACTGTAATACTGCATACTACATCACTCATAATACTGCAGTACTTTTACTGTAATACTGCATACTACATCACTATAATACTGCAGTACTTTTACTGTAATACTGCATACTACATCACTATAATACTGCAGTACTTTTACTGTGATACTGCATACTACATCACTATAATACTGCAGTACTTTTACTGTAATACTGCATACTACATCACTCATAATACTGCAGTACTTTTACTGTAATACTGCATACTACATCACTATAATACTGCAGTACTTTTACTGTAATACTGCAGTACTTTTACTTGTAATGGAGTATTAGTACATGAGTGTATTAGTAGTTTTACTGCAGTAAAGTATCAGAGTACTTCTTCCAGTACTGTTAGTAGTAATAATATGAAGCTAACAGCAGCAGTTCTTCTTTAAGCAGCCTGCTGAATGTTTTTAGTTCAGAGTCACTTTGAGATTAAATCCAAACCTGAACTCATTTCCAGGATCTAGAAACTAGTTGAACTGTTGTTGCTTTTAGATTCAACATCCTCACAGACAGAAGTGTGTTTTTACTTCTGCAGCACCACCTGTTTTTATCTCTCTGCTCATTTCCTGTTTGTGGCTTCCTGCTTTTAAACTTTCACTTTTGTACTTTTCACTGTGTCGCAGATGTGTTCTCCGTGTGAAGCTTGGGTAAGTGACAGTTTTCAGTTATTTGACAGTAAAAAGTGTAAAAAGTAAAAAGTGAAGCTGCTGTTAGTGTTGAGAGGAGCTCAGCTCAGTTAACAGCTGACTCTGATTAGTCCAGGACTGAGTGGGAATCAACTTTTGATCCAGAACAGACTCAGACGGTTTGTAGTTTTTCTCTCAGTCCAACATTTTGTCAGTTTGGTCTTTCTATAATATTCTCTAAACAGGCTGCAGGTAGAGGACTGCTCCTTGCTGGAATAGTCATGTGTAGTATGAAGAGAAAAAGCTAGAGCTGGTGCTGAAATAGCCAAAATGTGTGTGTGTGTGTGTGTGTGTGTGTGTGTGTGTGTGTGTGTGGTGAAGACAGAAAACACTGCAGTAAATCATTGACTGTGGGTGATATCCTTCTAAAAATGTGTTTTTAACGGTCTGAATTATAGCTCATTAATTGTTGCTTATGGATGATATTAATAGACACAATGTTTAAGGAAGAAAGCTCTTATTTATTTTTTGTAAAGTTTAGCATTCAAGTCAGAGGTGTTGGAACATTGAAAGCAGCGATGAATTGAACCCACGCATGTCGAGCTGTGGCGCAGTCGGAGAGCAAAATGGCCGACTTCCTGTTGGACTTCGGGTCCAAGAGGCTTTATTGTGCGTCCTGACATGTTACATATGTGTACCAAATTCATAGACATAAGTTCATTTGTCTACGTCCATCTGGAGGGAGGGGCTCAAACCATAAAGTATCAAATAGTTTAGCAGGTCTGGCATGTGCACGTTTAGGCGCCAGATATGCATTTGATTTGGAAGAAGAAGAAAAATAATTCCTACATATTCAAAACGGCCTTCACACTGTTTAGTGCTTGGGCCCTAATGAATCAGGGCTTGATGTGTACTAAAACAAAGACAGACAAATTAATTAGTTACAATTCAGATGATCTTCTGTTTGTATAATTAGAACGAAGAATAGTGGAAACCCCCTCTGCACTGTGCACGTTAGACACATGATCTGTGGTTTGTGTACTCACAGAGACAGCAGGAGCTACGTGCTCAGGATGAGCTGTTCAACCACAGACAGCAGGAGCTACGTGCTCAGGATGAGATGTTCAACCACAGTATAAGTAAGACAGGATGTAGTTTCAGTAACAAGAAAGAGGAACTAACTCAAAAGGTGCACTTGTATAGATGACCCCCCCCCCCCCCCCCCGTGCACACCACTGCACTCTCTTGATGTTGATAATTATTGTCGCTTTCATGAGAGGAAAATAAAGTCTCATGACTGAGAGTTTCATTTCTCATTTTAATGACTGGATAAGTGACAATTGGTCAGCAGGTCACAATGCACTGTGGTTAGTTTGTATCATCTGGTTTGGAAAAATGACTTGACGTGGAAAAGCTGTAACCAAAAGTGCAGTGGGGAAGCAAATAAATAAAAAAAGGAAGAGAAAGAAATAGCTGCAAAAAAAGGAAGAAGTTTTGTGATAAAAGTCGTATTTGCAGTAAGGAGGCTCAGTACGTTCAGTCACATGTATCAGTCATAACTGTTGTGCTTTCACAGAACACTAATATTGGCTTCATCTTGAGCCAAACACTTGAGATGATTTAATCCATTGTATCATTGTCTTGTGATTTGTGCGTGCAGCTAAATTTGAACTACTCAGCTTTTGACTATCAGGTAATGAAGGTGGATTATAATGGTCAAGGTGGGTAACATCGGGGGGGCATGATTTGTGCAGTGAGACAGTGCGGGGGCCCCTGGGGTTACTAATCCAGCCTTGGCTGCTGTTGAATGATATTGTTCTACTGAGAGCTGTTTCTCATATTTAGTCCATTTCTATCAATGAGGGTGGACTAAATAATAGAAACAGCTGATGTTCAGAGCATCAGAGAACAGTAGAGAGAACAGTAGAGAGTCAGTGATGCAGGAACCTGAAGCTGTTCACCTGTTCCACCTCAGCTCCTTTCATGTAGACACACTCATGTGTCTTCACCTCCCGTCTCCTAAAATCTATCAGCTGATTGGTTTAGCTGATGTTGAGCAGCAGCCTGTCAGATGTTTGTCTCCTGGCTGTTTGTAATGGATGATGGTGGTGTGGTCCCTCCTCCAGGGTCCGTGTATGTTCTGGTATTTGGATTTTCCGTTCATGAATGGGAATTAAAAAACAAAAAACGACTGGTTTATTTGATTTTCGTTTTGAAATACAATAACAAAAATTGAATTACACTGCATTTTTCTTTCATTTTCATTTTCTATTTCATATTACAAAAATAAATTCACTAGTCAACAGGGACGAAAAAACGGACCAAAAACAACCATTTATTCATATTCTCGCACCGGAAGCTTGGCAAGAGCGCATGTCCAGGAGTGAGACAATTAAGGAGAATAGGCTTATGACGGAGACTTCGAAGAGGAAAATGGACCAGTATGTCGTGTTCAGAAAGAGCAAGAGAGTTTGTCTTCGCGATGAAGACATGACTGCTAGCAGGCACGCGCACACATAGAGCCCTAGGGGTGCTTGAGCCCCTGCCCTTTTTGCCTCGTATTAAAAAGTGCCGTGTGTGTGTGTGTGTGTGTGTGTGTGTGTGTGTGTTTTAAATAACATTAATTAATTCCTGTTAGGGGAAAAAAAACAAAAAAACAAACAGCGGTACAAAAACCATTTACTTTACGGGGTTGTTGTTTGTGTTGAGCCTGTTGCTCCTCTGTCCGTTGCGTCTCCGCTCGGTCACAGAGCCGAGAGAGAGAGGCAGAGACAGAGAGAGAGAGATAGAGAGAGAGAGAGAGAGAGAGAGAGGGAGAGAGGGAGAGAGAGAGAGAGAGAGAGAGAAGCAGCTGCCCCATGGATAACTGAGGAGACGTGACAGTGGAGCAACGTGAACCTGAGCTATGGTCTAACTAGTCTCCGTCCACTTATTCAACGTGCTTAAATATGTTTAATATTTCAATAAAACGCTCTATTTTAGTCAATGTGTCAGCTTCTGTTTTTGCCGGACGTGAATTCAGCACAGAGCAGATCGTGCGGGACAGGAAATCGTGTACAAAATACAAAATAAAACACCGGGATCCATCCATCCATCCATCTTCTTGCCGCTTATCCGGGGTCGGGTCGCGGGGGCAGCAGCCTAAGCAGGGAAGCCCAGACTTCCCTCTCCCCAGCCACTTCGTCCAGCTCTTCCAGGGGGACCCCGAGGCGTTCCCAGGCCAGCCGAGAGACATAGTCTCTCCAGCGTGTCCTGGGTCTTCCCCGGGGTCTCCTACCGGTGGGACGTGCCCTGAACACCTCACCAGGGAGGCGTCCGGGAGGCATCCTGATTAGATGCCCGAACCACCTCATCTGGCTCCTCTCGACGTGGAGGAGCAGCGGGTCTACTCCGAGCTCCCTCCGGATAACTGAGCTTCTCACCCTATCTCTAAGGGAGAGCCCAGCCACCCTACGGAGGATGCTCATTTCGGCCGCTTGTACCCGCGATCTTGTTCTTTCGGTCACTACCCAAAGCTCATGACCATAGGTGAGGGTAGGAACGAAGATCGACTGGTAAATCGAGAGCTTCGCCTTTCGGCTCAGCTCTCTCTTCACCACGACGGATCTGTGCAGAGTCCGCATTACTGCAGACGCCGCACCGATCCGCCTGTCGATCTCCCGTTCCATCCTTCCCTCACTCGTGAACAAGACCCCGAGGTACTTGAACTCCTCCACTTGAGGCAGAATCTCATCCCCGACCCGAAGAGTGCACTCCACCCTTTTCCGGTTGAGGACCATGGCCTCGGATTTGGAGGTGCTGATTTTCATCCCGGCCGCTTCACACTCGGCTGCGAACCGATCCAGTGAGAGTTGGAGGCCACGGTCTGATGAAGCCAACAGGACCACATCATCTGCAAAAAGCAGTGACCCAATCCTGAGGTCACCAAACCGGACCCCCTCTACACCCTGGCTGCGCCTAGAAATCCTGTCCATAAAAATTATGAACAGGATCGGTGACAAAGGGCAGCCCTGGCGGAGTCCAACTCTCACCGGAAACAAGTCCGACTTATTGCCGGAAATGCGGACCAAGCTCTGACACCGGTCATACAGGGAACGGACGGCCCTTATCAGGGAGTCCGATACCCCATACTCCCGGAGAACCCCCGACAGGACCCCCCGAGGGACACGGTCGAATGCCTTCTCCAAGTCCACAAAACACATGTGGACTGGTTGGGCAAACTCCCATGCACCCTCAAAGATCCTGCAGAGGGTGTAGAGCTGGTCCACTGTTCCACGGCCCGGACGAAAACCACACTGCTCCTCCTGAATCCGAGATTCGACTATCCGACGGACCCTCCTCTCCAGCACCCCCGAATAGACCTTACCAGGGAGGCTGAGGAGTGTGATTCCCCTGTAATTGGAACACACCCTCCGGTCCCCCTTCTTAAAAAGAGGGACCACCACCCCAGTCTGCCAATCCAGAGGCACTGCCCCCGATGTCCACGCGATGCTGCAGAGTCGTGTCAACCATGACAGCCCCACAGCATCCAGGGCCTTGAGGAACTCGGGGCGGATCTCATCCACCCCCGGGGCCCTGCCACCGAGGAGCTTTTTAACCACCTCGGCGACCTCCACCCCAGAGATAGGAGAGCCCACACCCAAGCCCCCAGGCCCTGCTTCCTTACCAGAAGGCGTGTTGGTGGGATTGAGGAGGTCTTCGAAGTATTCCTTCCACCGATCCACAACGTCCCGAGTCGAGGTCAGCAGCGCACCGTCCCCACCGTACACAGTGTTTACGGTGCACTGCTTCCCCCTCCTGAGACGCCGGATGGTGGTCCAGAATCTCTTCGAAGCCGTCCGGAAGTCTTTTTCCATGGCCTCACCGAACTCCTCCCATGTCCGGGTTTTTGCCTCAGAGACCGCCCTAGCTGCGCTCCGCTTGGTCTGCCGGTACCTGTCTGCTGCCTCCGGAGTCCTACAAGCCAAAAAGGCCCTATAGGACTCCTTCTTCAGCTTGACGGCATCCCTCACCGCCGGTGTCCACCAGCGGGTTCGGGGATTGCCGCCCCGACAGGCACCGACCACCTTGCGGCCACAGCTCCGGTCAGCCGCCTTGACAATGGAGGCACGGAACATGGCCCACTCGGACTCAATGTCCCCCGCCTCCCCCGGTACATGGTCGAAGCTCTCCCGGAGGTGTGAGTTGAAACTCTCTCTGACAGGAGACTCTGCCAGACGTTCCCAGCAGACCCTCACAATACGTTTGGGCCTGCCAGGTCTGCCCGGCATCCTCCCCCACCATCGGAGCCAACTCACCACCAGGTGGTGATCAGTTGACAGCTCCGCCCCTCTCTTCACCCGAGTGTCCAAGACATGCGGCCGCAAGTCCGACGACACGACTACAAAGTCAATCATCGAACTGCGGCCTAGGGTGTCCTGGTGCCAAGTGCACATATGGACACCCTTATGCTTGAACATGGTGTTCGTTATGGACAATCCGTGACGAGCACAGAAGTCCAATAACAGAACACCACTCGGGTTCAGATCAGGGGGGCCGTTCCTCCCAATCACACCCTTCCAGGTCTCACTGTCGCTACCAACATGGGCGTTGAAGTCCCCCAGCAGAACGAGGGAATCCCCAGGGGGAGTGTTTTCCAGCACCCCCTCCAAGGAGTCCAAAAAGGCTGGATACTCTGAAGTGCTGTTTGGACCATAGGCACAAACAACAGTCAGGATCCGTCCCCCCACCCGAAGGCGGAGGGAGGCCACCCTCTTGTCTACCGGGGTAAACTCCAACATACAGGCACCAAGCCGGGGGGCAATAAGTATTGCCACCCCTGCCCGGCGCCTGACACCAGTGGCAACTCCAGAGTGGACGAGAGTCCAACCCCTCTCAAGGAGACTGGTTCCAGAGCCCTTGCTGTGCGTCGAGGTGAGGCCGACTATATCTAGCCGGAACTTCTCAACCTCACGCACCAGCTCAGGCTCCTTCCCCACCAGAGAGGTGACGTTCCACGTCCCTAGAGCTAGCTTCTGCAGCTGAGGATCGGACCGCCAAGGTCCCCGCCTTCGGCCGCTGCCCAGCTCACATTGCACCCGACCCCTTTGGCCCCTCTCACTGGTGGTGGGTCTGTGGGAGCGGGGTCCCATGTCCCTTTTTCGGGCTATGCCCGGCCGGGCCCCATGGGGGAAGGCCCGGCCACCAAGCGCTCGCCTCCGAGCCCCACCCCCAGGCCTGGCTCCAGGGGGGGGCCCCGGTGACCCACGTCCGGGCAAGGGACACGAAAATCCAAATATCTTGCTCGTCATCGGGGTTTTCTGAGCTACCTTTTGTCTGGCCCCTCCCCCCGGACCTGTTTGCCATGGGAGACCCTACCAGGGGCATAAAGCCCCCGACAACTGAGCTCCTGGGGTCATTGGGACACGCAAACCCCTCCACCACGGTAAGGTAGTAGCTCAGGGAGGGGATAAATTTCAAAATAAAATTCACCGTGTTTACGGCGGATCATATTTCCTTCACTACAGGTCTGAAGTACAGGTCCGAGGTTTAGATATAAAGTTTATTGTGACTTTGATAATGTGAATGAACTCATGTTGACACAAAAGAAAGAGCAAATGCATCACTTTCACCTACAGGACACACAGCTAAGTAGTTAGCTTTCTATTAGCACTTTATTTTTTAATTTTACATTAATTTCCATATTGTGTAAAGGACAGGGAAAAAAACTTGGTGTGCGCTCTGCATGCACACATGCTGCCCTTTTCTGAGTTTGAGCCCCTGCCCCTCTATAATCATGTGCATGTCCCTGACTGCAGGTTACATAGATCTGCCTAAATGACAGCTTCCGGTGCGAGATTATGAATACATGGTTGTTTTTGGTCCGTTTTTTCGTCCCTGTTGACTAGTGAATTTATTTTTGTTATATGAAATAGAAAATGAAAATGAAAGAAAAATGCAGTGTAATTCAATTTTTGTTATTGTATTTCAAAACGAAAATCAAATGAACCAGTCGTTTTTTGTTTTTCAATTCCCATTCATGAACGGAAAATCCAAATACCAGAACATACACGGACCCTCCAGCTGTCAGTAGAAGCACATTTGATGTTTGTAGACTTTGACAGTGAAGTGATGATGAAGTGACAGCAGCCTCACATCATATGGACTGATGAAGGAGAATCAGCAGCATCTTCTCTCTCTGTTTCCTCCACAGCTGAAGCTCCAAAGTCTCTGTGACTGGATGTGAACTGAGCAGCTGAACATCTTCCATGTTGTAGTGAGTGAGTGCAGCTCTCCCAGCAGCTGTTTCTCTGCTATGGACCAGTGTGAGGACAGAGAGGAGGGAGTCCCTCCCTCTAAACGCTCTCTGTGTGGGGAACATGACAGCCAGACCAAAGCTCAGAGGTGAGATGAGGATCTCTAACTGTCCATCACTGTTCTCCACTCACATCACTCCACCATCATTATTCACACTCACTGTCACATCTAACACTCAACTACTGAATAATAAGTCACAATAACTCAGAATGAACTACTAACTGTGTGAGTTAACAAAGAGCTCAACCACTGATTAGTCAACTAATCAACTAAGATGAGACAGCATCTTTCATCAGATGACATTTTGATGAACAGGAGAACGTTTCTCATCCACTGTCTTCTTACTGATTTTCATTCTGCTTCTAAAACTTCAGCTACTGACAGTCTGCTCAAAATTCATCTTTATAAACTCTTTGATTTGTTGTTTGTTTGTATCAGGATGCAGCAGCAGAGAGCAGACTCTCCTGAACCCAGCTGTGTGTCCATGAAGAGTGACGACTCTATGGAGCTTCCTATGAAGTTTAGAGATGGACGACCTGCTGATGGAAGGTAAGAATTTAAAGAAGAAGAAGAGAGAGAGGAAGGAGAGGAGAGAGGAAGGAGAGGAGAGAGAAGCACATTGAAGGTCCGGGACTACGGGGAAGAAGTTTAGCTTATTGAATGCATTAATAGTACATGAATGTTAATGGATATAGATGGATGGATAGAGAGAGAGAGAGAGAGGAGGAGAGAGGAGCCCAGTGCATCATGGGAGTAGTCCCCCAGCAGTCTAAGCCTATAGCAGCATAAACTAGGAGCTGGAACCGGCCCAAACTATAAGCTTTATCACAAAGGAACATTTGAAGCCTACTCTTAAACGTAGAGAGGGTTCTGCCCCCCGGAACCAATCTGGGAGATGGTTCCACAGGAGAGGAACCTGAGAACTGAAGGCTCTGCCTCCTGTTCTACTTTTAGAGATACTAGGAACCACAAGTAGGCCTGCATGCTGGGAGCGCAGTGTTCTCGTAGGTTCATAAGGTTCTATGAGCTGGGAGCGCAGTGTTCTAGTAGGTTCATAAGGTTCTATGAGCTGGGAGCGCAGTGTTCTAGTAGGTTCATAAGGTTCTATGAGCTGTGAGCGCAGTGTTCTAGTAGGTTCATAAGGTTCTATGAGCTGTGAGCGCAGTGTTCTAGTAGGTTCATAAGGTTCTATGAACTGGGAGCGCAGTGTTCTAGTAGGTTCATAAGGTTCTATAAGTTCTTGAAGATATGATGGAGCCTGACTATTGAGAGCTTTGAAGGTGAGGAGAAGGAATTTAAATTCTATTCTGAATTTTATGGGAAGCCGATGCAGTGAAGCCAAGATGGGAGTAATATGATCTCTCTTTCTAGTTTTTGTCAGAACACGAGCTGCTGCATTCTGGACCAGCTTGAGAGTCTTTAGAGACTTGTTAGGGTTCTAGGGTTAGGGTTCTGGACCAGCTGGAGAGTCTTAGAGACTTGTTAGGGTTCTAGGGTTAGGTTTCTGGACCAGCTGGAGAGTCTTAGAGACTTGTTAGGGTTCTAGGGTTAGGGTTCTGGACCAGCTGGAGAGTCTTTAGAGACTTGTTAGGGTTCTAGGGTTAGGGTTCTGGACCAGCTGGAGAGTCTTAGAGACTTGTTAGGGTTCTAGGGTTAGGGTTCTGGACCAGCTGGAGAGTCTTTAGAGACTTTTTATGGTTCTAGGGTTAGGTTTCTGGATCAGCTGGAGAGTCTTTAGAGACTTGTTAGGGTTCTAGGGTTAGGGTTCTGGACCAGCTGGAGAGTCTCTAGAGACTTGTTAGGACAGCCTGATAATAATGAATTACAGTAGTCCAGCCTAGAAGTAACAAATGCATGGACTAGTTTTTCAGCATCATTGTGAGACAGGATGTGTCTAATTTTTTGCAACATTATGCAGATGAAAGAAGGCAGTCCTTGAAATTTGTTTTATATGGGAATTAAAGGACAGATCCTGATCAACTATAACTCCCTGGCCCTGGTGCTTTATGTGTGAAAACACATAAAGCACCAGGGCCAGTCTTTAAAAAGATGTTTGGATCACCTTGTAGCTGCTCTAACAGAGTCTGTACAGAGTAAAAGCTGCTTGATGCTATGTTCATCCATCTGGAGGTGAACTGGGATGTTAATATTTCCATCTTTAGTTATTGAGGTTAACACAGATTGTTACTGAGCCATAGAACTGCTGTGGAACATCCTCACTTCCTTCTTCTTCTGTTGACTCATGACCAAGTCACTGCCATCCTCTTTTCATCACTGCAGCAATACAAACTCATCAGTCACTCTGTTCTGAAACATTTCTATTTAATCTGACATTTAAACTGATGATTAATCCTTCATTTCTTTGGTTTTAACTTCATGCTTTTGTCTGTTTTATTAGTATCAGGATGCAGCAGCAGAGAGCAGACTCTCCTGAACCCAGCTGTGTGTCCATGAAGAGTGACTTCTCTATGGAGCTTCCTATGAAGTTTAGAGATGGACGACCTGCTGATAGAAGGTAAGAATTTAAAGAAGAAGAAGAGAGAGAGGAAGGAGAGGAGAGAGGAAGGAGAGGAGAGAGAAGCACATTGAAGGTCCGGGACTGGAATCTGTCATCCGGACGTCTCCAGGCCCAGATTACCTGTGAGACCAGAAAGCACAGACAACTCCGGGGAAGAAGTTTAGCTTATTGAAGCATTAATAGAACATGAATGTTAATGGATATAGATGGATGGATAGAGAGAGAGAGAGAGAGGAGGAGAGAGGAGCCCAGTGCATCATGGGAGTCCCCCAGCAGTCTAAGCCTATAGCAGCATAAACTAGGAGCTGGAACCGGCCCAAACTATAAGCTTTATCACAAAGGAACGTTTGAAGCCTACTCTTAAACATAGAGAGGGTTCTGCCCCCCGGAACCAATCTGGGAGATGGTTCCACAGGAGAGGAACCTGAGAACTGAAGGCTCTGCCTCCTGTTCTACTTTTAGAGATACTAGGAACCACAAGTAGGCCTGCATGCTGGGAGCGCAGTGTTCTTGTAGGTTCATAAGGTTCTATGAGCTGGGAGCGCAGTGTTCTAGTAGGTTCATAAGGTTCTATGAGCTGGGAACGCAGTGTTCTAGTAGGTTCATAAGGTTCTATGAACTGGGAGCGCAGTGTTCTAGTAGGTTCATAAGGTTCTATAAGTTCTTGAAGATATGATGGAGCCTGACCATTGAGAGCTTTGAAGGTGAGGAGAAGGAATTTAAATTCTATTCTGAATTTTATGGGAAGCCGATGCAGTGAAGCCAAGATGGGAGTAATATGATCTCTCTTTCTAGTTTTTGTCAGAACACGAGCTGGTGCATTCTGGACCAGCTTGAGAGTCTTTAGAGACTTGTTAGGGTTCTAGGGTTAGGGTTCTGGACCAGCTGGAGAGTCTTAGAGACTTGTTAGGGTTCTAGGGTTAGGTTTCTGGACCAGCTGGAGAGTCTTAGAGACTTGTTAGGGTTCTAGGGTTAGGGTTCTGGACCAGCTGGAGAGTCTTTAGAGACTTGTTAGGGTTCTAGGGTTAGGGTTCTGGACCAGCTGGAGAGTCTTAGAGACTTGTTAGGGTTCTAGGGTTAGGGTTCTGGACCAGCTGGAGAGTCTTTAGAGACTTTTTATGGTTCTAGGGTTAGGTTTCTGGATCAGCTGGAGAGTCTTTAGAGACTTGTTAGGGTTCTAGGGTTAGGGTTCTGGACCAGCTGGAGAGTCTCTAGAGACTTGTTAGGACAGCCTGATAATAATGAATTACAGTAGTCCAGCCTAGAAGTAACAAATGCATGGACTAGTTTTTCAGCATCATTGTGAGACAGGATGTGTCTAATTTTTGCAACATTATGCAGATGACAGAAGGCAGTCCTTGAAATGTGTTTTATATGGCAATTAAAGGACAGATCCTGATCAACTATAACTCCCTGGCCCTGGTGCTTTATGTGTGAAAACACATAAAGCACCAGGGCCAGTCTTTAAGAAGATGTTTGGATCACCTTGTAGCTGCTCTAACAGAGTCTGTACAGAGTAAAAGCTGCTTGATGCTGTGTTCATCCATCTGAAGGTGAACTGGGATGTTAATATTTCCATCTTTAGTTATTGAGGTTAACACAGATTGTTACTGAGCCATAGAACTGCTGTGGAACATCCTCACTTCCTTCTTCTTCTGTTGGCTCATGACCAAGTCGCTGCCATCCTCTTTTCATCACTGCAGCAATATGAACTCATCAGTCACTCTGTTCTGAAACATTTCTATTTAATCTGACATTTAAACTGATGATTAATCCTTCATTTCTTTGGTTTTAATTTCATGCTTTTGTCTGTTTTATTAGTATCAGGATGCAGCAGCAGAGAGCAGACTCTCCTGAACCCAGCTGTGTGTCCATGAAGAGTGACGACTCTATGGAGCATCCTGTTAATTGTAAAGATGGACAACCTGCTGATGGAAGGTAAGAATTTAACATCCAGTATGCAGAGCAGCATTTACAGGAGTTCATTTAGTCATCATGACTGAACATCTTTAATAAGCTGAGTGCAGATTTGAGTCATTAAATGTCCTTAAATGTGATGTTTTCTCCACAGAGTTCAGCAGCAGAGCTCAGAGGTTCCCAGTGATCAGTCTGCACAGCAGCATCAAACACAGCTGGACTCCATATTTATGGTGTGTACATGTACAAACACACCTTTTACTATAAACTCCATCAACCACAGATGAAATAGTAAAGTAGCATTCAGGTCCTAACAGTGTCCATGCTGCTCTGTTTAGTCCAGCAGGCCTTCAGACTGACACATGAATCACATGTTGTGTTCTACCAGTTTAAATGAAATGTTCACTTTATCTTTCTGTTCCAGCTGCTGGAGGAGAACATCGTCACTTTTGTGAAGAACGAGTTGAAGAGAGTCCAGAGGGGTCTGAGTCCAGATTACCCAGAATGCTTAGAGAGTCAGAGTGAGGATGAGGAGGTGTTGAACGGTGAGGAGGAAGAGCAAAGGAGGAGCAGCAGAGAGGCATTCCTAAAGATCACAGTGCACTTCCTGAGGAGAATGAAGCAGGAGGAGCTGGCTGAGCGTCTGCAGAGCAGTAAGAGGATTTTAACAGATTTAACATGATGGAGAGGAAATGGAGGCAACATGGGAGAGGTTTATATTTCAAACTCTGCTGTAAATATGCTGCACACATCTGCATCAGATCAGAGGCTGTTTGTCCTCCACTGATGACCTGAATAAAACTGATGGAGGAGGAAAAACTACACAGACACACTTACATGTTCAGATTTCTAGACTTTCTGTAGGATCCACTCACTGATTTCATTTGTTGTTTGTTCATTCAGGAGCTTGTGCTGCAAAGTGTCGACGTAAACTCAAGTCTAACCTGGAGAAGAAGTTCCAGTGTGTGTTTGAGGGGATCGCTAAAGCAGGAAACCCAACCCTTCTGAATCAGATCTACACACCGCTCTACATCACAGAGGGAGGGACTGCAGAGGTCAATGATGAACATGAGGTCAGACAGATTGAAACAGCATCCAGGAAACCAGACAGACCAGAAACAACAATCAGACAAGAAGACTTCTTTAAAGCCTCACCTGGAAGAGATGAACCAATCAGAACAGTGATGACAAAGGGAGTGGCTGGCATTGGGAAAACAGTCTTAACACAGAAGTTCACTCTGGACTGGGCTGAAGACAAAGCCAACCAGGACATAGACTTCACATTTCCATTCACTTTCAGAGAGCTGAATGTGGTGAAAGAGAAAAAGTACAGCTTGGTGGAACTTGTTCATCACTTCTTTACTGAAACCAAAGAAGCAGGAATCTGCAGGTTTGAAGAGTTCCAGGTTGTGTTCATCTTTGACGGTCTGGATGAGTGTCGACTTCCTCTGGACTTCCACAACACTGAGATCCTGACTGATGTTACAGAGTCCACCTCAGTGGATGTGCTGCTGACAAACCTTATCAGGGGGAAACTGCTTCCCTCTGCTCGCCTCTGGATAACCACACGACCTGCAGCAGCCAATCAGATCCCTCCTGAGTGTGTCGGCATGGTGACAGAGGTCAGAGGGTTCACTGACCCACAGAAGGAGGAGTACTTCAGGAAGAGATTCAAAGATGAGGAGCAGGACAGCACCATCATCTCCCACATCAAGATATCACGAAGCCTCCACATCATGTGCCACATCCCAGTCTTCTGCTGGATCACTGCTACAGTTCTGGAGGATGTGTTGAAAAGCAGAAAGAGAGGAGAGCTGCCCAAGACCCTGACTGAGATGTACATCCACTTCCTAGTGCTTCAGTGCAAACTGAAGAAGGTCAAGTATGACGGAGGAGCTGAGACAGATCCACACTGGAGTTCAGAGAGCAGGAAGATGATTGAGTCTCTGGGAAAACTGGCTTTTGAGCAGCTGCAGAGAGGCAACCTGATCTTCTATGAATCAGACCTGACAGAGTGTGGCCTCGATATCAGAGCAGCCTCAGTGTGCTCAGGAGTGTTCACACAGATCTTTAAAGAGGAGAGAGGGCTGTACCAGGACAAGGTGTTCTGCTTCGTCCATCTGAGCCTTCAGGAGTTTCTGGCTGCTCTTCATGTCCATCTGACATTCATCAAGTCTGGAGACAATCTGCTGGAAGAAGAACAAACAACATCCAGGTTGTCCTGGTCTGAAGTGTTCAGAGACAAATCAACACGTTTCTACCAGAGTGCTGTGGACGAGGCCTTAAAGAGTCCAAATGGTCACCTGGACTTGTTCCTCCGCTTCCTCCTGGGTCTTTCACTGCAGACCAATCAGACTCTCCTACGAGGTCTGCTGAAACAGACAGGAAGTAGCTCAAACACCAATCAGAAAACAGTGGAGTACATCAAAAAGAAGCTCAGTGAGAATGTGTCTGCAGAGAGAAGCATCAATCTGTTCCACTGTCTGAATGAATTGAATGATCGTTCTCTAGTGGAGGAGATCCAACAGTGCCTGAGATCAGGAAGTCTCTCCACAGATGAACTGTCTCCTGCTCAGTGGTCAGCTCTGGTCTTCATCTTACTGTCATCAGAAAAAGATCTGGATGTGTTTGACCTGAAGAAATACTCTGCTTCAGAGGAGGCTCTTCTGAGGCTGCTGCCAGTGGTCAAAGCCTCCAACAAAGCTCTGTAGGTGCACACAGAACTATCCAGATTAATGTAGTTTCATCTTTGCTCAATGAAGAAAAGTAATGTTTGCAATTCTTTTGTTCTGCTGATTCTTCTCCAGAGTAGCGGACTGTAACCTCTCAGAGACAAGCTGTGCAGCTCTGTCCTCAGTTCTCAGCTCCCAGTCCTCTAGTCTGAGAGATCTGGACCTGAGTAACAACAACCTGCAGGATTCAGGAGTGAAACAGCTTTCTGCTGGACTGAAGAGTCCACACTGTGGACTGGAAACTCTCAGGTCAGATCATGACACAGTTTATATTTGATATATTATTCTAAACTATGAGGTCCAGCTTCTCTAATGTCAGGATTTCTGATTCACAGATGTTTTCCAACAGGGTTTAATTATTCACAGGAAAGAAAATGTTTGAATTTTCCAGTTTATCTTTCATTGATCCAGGTTTATATACTTTATGGCACACATACATGATCACTGGCTGAGACAGAGAAACTGATCTTTGCTTTTATATCATGGGATTTAGATCATTAGATGTCTGTTCATGATTGATTCTGTCATATTTAACTGTCATGTTTCCAATGTGTTTAGAATAGAACAACAAAGATTAAAAGTAGTGTTGAGAAGATCATTTTTATCGAGCATCACAAAGAGTCCAGAATCTGCTTTTTAACAGAGTTTATTTATTGTCTTGTCCATTATTATATCTCCAGACTGACTGACTGTAAGCTCTCAGAGAGAAGCTGTGCAGCTCTGTCCTCAGTTCTCAGCTCCCAGTCCTCTAGTCTGAGAGATCTGGACCTGAGTCACAATGACCTGCAGGATTCAGGAGTGAAGCAGCTTTCTGCTGGACTGGAGAGTCCACACTGTGGACTGGAATCTCTCAGGTCAGTTTTTATGATTATGTATATAAAGTAATATCTTTTTTCCCCAGTTTCTAGGTTACATGAAAAGTTCTTATACCAGAAATATTTTCTGCACCTTTTGAGCCGATGTGTTGTAATATCAAGTATATAGTAAGTAAAATTCCTTTCAGTCCAACATGTGAGTCAGAACATATGTTTTACAAAGTTCAATTTTACCTTGAAGATGTATGGCACATTAAGTGCATCAGGCCATGCCAGGAAACTTCAGTGAATACTTTTCTTACTACAACATCGAACTGCACTGTGTAAATAATGCATTGATTATATGGAGTCAGGGTCAATGGGGAGTGAGACAGGTATTGCTGCCGGTCTCTGCCCCCGTTTAAATTTTGTGCAGACCTCGCCTGTCATCATCACATTTTATGAATCCCAACACCTATGTCTACATTTTGACAAAAAATTATTTGTCTCCTTTTCACGGTTTGGCCGTGAGCTCGAGTTAAAATAAAAATTAAGGTTATTTTTTACTGCTTCTAACACTCAAGCTAACTGCCGCTTCGACTGTAACGTTGAAGAAAAAGTGATTTCCACTCCTCGTTTGACCGCTCATAGTTTGAAAAGTTTACATGTTATGTAAAAACAGTTTGGTGTTTTGGAGAGAGCAGAAGTTTTCCGCCGTTTTAAGATTTGAATCACATTTCTACTACTCGCTAGGTGACTCCGATAAAAGGTGAAATTTTGTGGGTTTAAAAAAAAATTCCCATTAATTTCGAATGGAGAATTATTCCCGTTTTTTGGAAAAAATTGGAATTTCAACACCAAAATATAAGCTTGGTTCTTTCATTTAAAAGTATGTCTCTCCATTACTTACATATTATAGATTATATCAATGCACTCATTTATTGGTGGTTTGTCTTTCTTAAGCCATTTTCTGGTCCAGGCCTTTTTGCATCCCACTAACAAACTCTCAGCAGGTATTTATCCTGCTTTGCATATTCTAGTCTGATCACATCACCAAGGTACATGATTTTAAAATTTAAGTACATTTTCTTTTTAAAAACAGCCTCCAGGACCCCATGGACATCTCTCCAAAATGGATTCACATAGAGACATAGATACATGTACCCACACCTCATTTATCCCAGCAGCAACATACAGGTTTTTTAAATAACGTTTCCACAGGACATCGAGTAGGCAGTCTGATTTGAGTAGTTAGTCTTTTGCGCCGGAGTTTGTCACTGACCACTGCTGTCTGCAGATCCTGTCTCACTCTAAGACATTTCTTCTGCCAAAGTAAAAACAGAATGGCATCAGATTAAACTCTGAGCTTCAGCATTTTCAGCCTCCAGCAGCAACATGTGCTTTCTCTGCTTCTACTAACCTAAAATGTATCTGCATGACACCAACATACAGCAGGGGGCGCCGAGTGTGAACATAAAGGTCTGAAGGACAAAATCCTGTTTACTGAGTTGAGAATGTTTTTAAGCTCATTAGATGAAGTGTTGTGTGTGTTCAGTCTGTCAGGATGTCTGATCACAGAGGGAGGCTGTGCTTCTCTGGCCTCAGCTCTGAGCTGCAACCCCTCCCATCTGAGAGAGCTGGACCTGAGCTACAATCATCCAGGAGCCTCAGGAGAGAAGCTTCTGTCTGCTGGACTGGCGGATCCACAGTGGAGATTGGACACTCTCAGGTATGGACAGACAGGTGGACACTCTCAGGTATGGACAGACAGGTGGACACTCTCAGGTATGGACAGACAGATGGACACTCTCAGGTATGGACAGACAGGTGGACACTATCAGGTATGGACAGATGGACACTCTCAGGTATGGACAGATGGACAGACACTCTGACTAACTGAGGGACTGTGGTTCATGTTTAATGGTGGATATGAGTGAAGGTGTATGAAGCTGATTGTGTCTTTGTCTCTTCCTCCAGGATGGACCATGGTGGACCGCAGAGACTGAAACCTGGTGTGAGGAAGTGTGAGTGTGTTTTCAGTTTGATTCATGAGAACTTTGAGAAAAACTGGATGAAATATTATAGCTATTTCATATATTATATGAAATAGTCCCTCCCTGAGCTACTACCTTACCGTGGTATAGGGGTTTGCGTGTCCCAATGACCCCAGGAGCTCAGTTGTCGGGGGCTTTATGCCCCTGGTAGGGTCTCCCATGGCAAACAGGTCCGGGGGGAGGGGCCAGACAAAAGGTAGTTCAGAAAACCCCAATGACGAGTACGACAGATGGTTTTTCGTGTCCCTTGCCCGGACGCGGGTCACCGGGGCCCCCCCCGGAGCCAGGCCTGGGGGTGGGGCTCGGAGGCGAGCGCTTGGTGGCCGGGCCTTCCCCCATGGGGCCCGGCCGGGCATAGTCCGAAGAAGGGACATGGGACCCCGCTCTCACAGACCCACCACCAGTGAGAGGGGCCAAAGGGGTCGGGTGTGTAGTGAGCTGGGCAGCGGCCGAAGGCGGGGACCTTGGCGGTCCGATCCTCGGCTGCAGAAGCTAGCTCTAGGGACGTGGAATGTCAACTCTCTGGTGGGGAAGGAGACTGAGCTGGTGCGCGAGGTTGAGAAGTTCCGGCTAGATATAGTCGGCCTGACCTCGACGCACAGCAAGGGCTCTGGAACCAGTCTCCTCGAGAGGGGTTGGACTCTCGTCCACTCTGGAGTTGCCACTGGTGTCAGGCGCCGGGCAGGGGTGGCAATACTTATTGCCCCTCGGCTTGGTGCCTGTATGTTGGAGTTTACCCCGGTAGACGAGAGGGTGGCCTCCCTCCGCCTTCGGGTGGGGGGACGGATCCTGACTGTTGTTTGTACCTATGGTCCAAACAGCAGTTCAGAGTATCCAGCCTTTTTGGACTCCTTGGAGGGGGTGCTGGAAAACACTCCCCCTGGGGATTCCCTCGTTCTGCTGGGGGACTTCAACGCCCATGTTGGTAGCGACAGTGAGACCTGGAAGGGTGTGATTGGGAGGAACGGCCCCCCTGATCTGAACCCGAGCGGTGTTCTGTTATTGGACTTCTGTGCTCGTCACGGATTGTCCATAACGAACACCATGTTCAAGCATAAGGGTGTCCATATGTGCACTGGGCACCAGGACACCCTAGGCTGCAGTTCGATGATTGACTTTGTAGTCGTATCGTCGGACTTGCGGCCGCATGTCTTGGACACTCGGGTGAAGAGAGGGGCGGAGCTGGCTCCGATGGTGGGGGAGGATGCCGGGCAGACCTGGCAGGCCCAAACGCATTGTGAGGGTCTGCTGGGAACGTCTGGCAGAGTCTCCTGTCAGAGAGAGTTTCAACTCACACCTCCGGGAGAGCTTCGACCATGTACCGGGGGAGGCGGGGGACATTGAGTCCGAGTGGGCCATGTTCCGTGCCTCCATTGTTAAGGCAGCTGACCGAAAGGCGAAGCTCTCGATTTACCAGTCGATCTTCGTTCCTACCCTCACCTATGGTCATGAGCTTTGGGTAGTGACCGAAAGAACAAGATCGCGGGTACAAGTGGCTGAAATGAGCTTCCTCCGTAGGGTGGCTGGGCTCTCCCTTAGAGATAGGGTGAGAAGCTCAGTTATCCGGAGGGAGCTCGGAGTAGACCCGCTGCTCCTCCACGTCGAGAGGAGCCAGATGAGGTGGTTCGGGCATCTAGTCAGGATGCCTCCCGGGCGCCACCCTGGTGAGGTGTTCAAGGCACGTCCCACCAGTAGGAGACCCCGGGGAAGACCCAGGACATGCTGGAGAGACTATGTCTCTCGGCTGGCCTGGGAACGCCTCGGGATCCCCCGGGAAGAGCTGGACGAAGTGGCTGGGGAGAGGGAAGTCTGGGCTTCCCTGCTTAGGCTGCTGCCCCCGAGACCCGACCCCAGATAAGCGGAAGAAGATGGATGGATGGATGGATGGATGGATGGTTTAAAACATACAATTAACCCCCCCCCCCACTAATAATAAAACAAAGTACAGAAAAATAGAAAGAGAGAAATAAAATGCTAGAATAGAGCATTAAATATAAGATTGCAGCATAAAATAATGATTAGCTTTACAATCATTAAAAGGACATAGAGTGCAAATGAAAGATTAAAATGTAAAGTGCTTTAAAAGAGCTCAATCATAAGCTCAGGAGAAGAGAAGAGTTTTTAACCTGGATTTAAAAATGTTCACAGTTGGGGTCGCTGGAGTTCAAGAAAGTTGCTGAGTTGATTAAAAACTTTGGTGTTTTTGTTGAAAAAGTGTTTTATCTTATTCACAGCTCCGTCACCCACTATCAGCGTCTGAGGCCCAGTGGTTAGCTCTTTCTGCGGCCTCTTAGTTTGTGATTTAGCCTCATACCTTTCTCTGGTGCTGGAACATGACCTTTCTTTTGGGGAGTCAGGGTCTTGTAAAGCAGCAAATCTGTTCTCTAGTAGAATCCCTGTGTCTGGGGTCGGTTTGCTCTTACTTTTTGTTTTTGCCACAGTCCGCGGCTGTTTTCTCCTTGGTACTGGGGTTTCATTCCCATATTGACCATTTACCTCCACGTTGACTTTGAGTTGCTGAATTTTCATCTCCAGTAGTACTGCTATCTTCTGGAGAAGTTTGTGCTAATCATCACAATGTAGAGTGAGACAGCTACAGAGTGAGACAGATGCAGAGTGAGACAGATGCAGAGTGAGACAGCTGCAGAGTGAGACAGTTATAGAGTGAGACAGCTGCAGAGAGAGATAGATGCAGAGTGAGACAGCTATAGAGTGAGACAGCTGCAGAGTAAGACAGCTGCAGAGTGAGACAGATGCAGAGTGAGACAGATGCAGAGTGAGACAGATGAAGAGTGAGACAACTATAGAGTGAGAGAGATGCAGAGTGATACAGCTGCAGAATGAGACAGCTGCAGAGTGAGACAGCTACAGAGTGAGACAGCTACAGAGTGAGACAGCTACAGAGTGAGACAGATGAAGAGTGAGACAGCTATAGAGTGAGACAGCTATAGAGTGAGACAGCTATAGAGTGAGACAGATGCAGAATGAGACAGCTATAGAGTGAGACAGATGCAGAGCGAGACAGATGCAGAGTGAGACAGATGCAGAGAGAGACAGCTATAGAGTGAGACAGATGTAGAGTGAGACAGATGTAGAGTGAGACAGCTACAGAAAGAGACAGTTACAGAGTGAGACAGCTGCAGACTGACTCAGATGCAGAGTGAGACAGCTATAGAGTGAGACAGATGCAGAGTGAGACAGATGAAGAGTGAGACAACTATAGAGTGAGAGAGATGCAGAGTGATACAGCTGCAGAATGAGACAGCTGCAGAGTGAGACAGCTACAGAGTGAGACAGCTGCAGAGTGAGACAGCTACAGAGTGAGACAGATGAAGAGTGAGACAGCTATAGAGTGAGACAGCTATAGAGTGAGACAGCTATAGAGTGAGACAGATGCAGAATGAGACAGCTATAGAGTGAGACAGATGCAGAGCGAGACAGATGCAGAGTGAGACAGATGCAGAGAGAGACAGCTACAGAAAGAGACAGTTACAGAGTGAGACAGCTGCAGACTGACTCAGATGCAGAGTGAGACAGCTATAGAGTGAGACAGATGCAGAGTGAGACCGCTATAGAGTGAGACAGATGCAGAGTGAGACAGCTATAGATTGAGACATCTATAGAGTGAGACAGCTATAGAGTGAGACAGTTGCAGATTGAGAAAGTTACAGAGTGAGACAGCTATAGAGTGAGACAGCTGCAGATTGCGACAGCTATAGAGTGAGACAGCTATAGAGTGAGACAGTTGCAGAGTGAGACAGCTGCAGAGTGAGACAGCTATAGAGTGAGACAGATGCAGAGTGAGACAGCTGCAGAGTGAGACAGCTATAGAGTGAGACAGCTGCAGAGTGAGACAGCTGCAGAGTGAGACAGCTATAGAGTGAGACAGATGCAGAATGAGACAGCTATAGAGTGAGACAGATGTAGAGTGAGACAGATGCAGAGTGAGACAGCAACAGAGTGAGACAGCTGCAGAGTGAGACAGATGAAGAGTGAGACAGCTATAGAGTGAGACAGATGCAGAATGAGACAGCTATAGAGTGAGACAGATGTACAGTGAGACAGATGCAGAGTGAGACAGCTATAGAGTGAGACAGATGCAGAGCGAGACAGATGCAGAGAGAGACAGCTATAGAGTGAGACAGATGTAGAGTGAGACAGATGTAGAGTGAGACAGCTACAGAAAGAGACAGTTACAGAGTGAGACAGCTGCAGACTGAGACAGATGCAGAGTGAGACAGCTATAGAGTGAGACAGATGCAGAGTGAGACCGCTATAGAGTGAGACAGATTCAGAGTGAGACAGCTACAGAGTGAGACAGCTATAGAGTGAGACAGATGCAGAGTGAGACAGCTACAGAGTGAGACAGATGCAGAGTGAGACAGCTACAGAGTGAGACAGATGAAGAGTGAGACAGATGAATAGTTAGACAGATGAAGAGTGAGACAGATACAGACTGAGACAGATGCAGAGTGATACAGCTATAGAGTGAGACAGATGTAGAGTGATACAGCTATAGAGTGAGACAGATGCAGAGTGAGACAGATGCAGAGTGCGACAGATATAGAGTGAGACAGCTATAGAGTGAGACAGTTGCAGAGTGAGAAAGTTACAGAGTGAGACAGCTATAGAGTGAGACAGCTGCAGATTGCGACAGCTATAGAGTGAGACAGATGCAGAGTGAGACAGCTGCAGAGTGAGACAGCTATAGAGTGAGACAGCTGCAGAGTGAGACAGCTACAGAGTGAGACAGCTATAGAGTGAGACAGATGCAGAGTGAGACAGATATAGAGTGAGACAGATGCAGAGTGAGACAGCTACAGAGTGAGACAGCTATAGAGTGAGACAGATGCAGAGTGAGACAGCTACAGAGTGAGACAGATACAGAGTGAGACAGCTACAGAGTGAGACAGCTATAGAGTGAGACAGATGCAGAGTGAGACAGCTGCAGAGTGAGACAGCTATAGAGTGAGACAGCTGCAGAGTGAGACAGTTGCAGAATGAGACAGATATAGAGTGAGACAGATGCAGAGTGAGACAGCTACAGAGTGAGACAGCTATAGAGTGAGACAGATGAAGAGTGAGACAGATGAATAGTTAGACAGAGGAAGAGTGAAACAGCTATAGAGTGAGACAGATGCAGAGTGAGACAGATATAGAGTGAGACAGCTACAGAGTGAGACAGCTATAGAGTGAGACAGATGCAGAGTGAGACCGCTATAGAGTGAGACAGATGCAGAGTGAGACAGATGCAGAGTGAGACAGATACAGACTGAGACAGATGCAGAGTGATACAGCTATAGAGTGAGACAGATGTAGAGTGAGACAGATGCAGAGTGATACAGCTATAGAGTGAGACAGATGTAGAGTGAGACAGATGTAGAGTGAGACAGCTACAGAAAGAGACAGTTACAGAGTGAGACAGATGCAGACTGAGACAGATGCAGAGTGAGACAGCTATAGAGTGAGACAGATGCAGAGTGAGACCGCTATAGAGTGAGACAGATGCAGAGTGAGACAGCTATAGAGTGAGACAGATTCAGAGTGAGACAGCTACAGAGTGAGACAGCTATAGAGTGAGACAGATGCAGAGTGAGACAGATGTAGAGTGAGACAGATGCAGAGTGAGACAGCTACAGAGTGAGACAGATGCAGAGTGAGACAGATACAGACTGAGACAGATGCAGAGTGATACAGCTATAGAGTGAGACAGATGTAGAGTGAGACAGATGCAGAGTGATACAGCTATAGAGTGAGACAGATTCAGACTGAGACAGATGCAGAGTGCGACAGATATAGAGTGAGACAGCTATAGAGTGAGACAGTTGCAGAGTGAGAAAGTTACAGAGTGAGACAGCTATAGAGTGAGACAGCTGCAGATTGCGACAGCTATAGAGTGAGACAGATGCAGAGTGAGACAGCTGCAGAGTGAGACAGCTATAGAGTGAGACAGCTGCAGAGTGAGACAGCTGCAGAGTGAGACAGCTATAGAGTGAGACAGATGCAGAGTGAGACAGATATAGAGTGAGACAGATGCAGAGTGAGACAGCTACAGAGTGAGACAGCTATAGAGTGAGACAGATGCAGAGTGAGACAGCTACAGAGTGAGACAGATACAGAGTGAGACAGCTACAGAGTGAGACAGCTATATAGTGAGACAGATGCAGAGTGAGACAGCTGCAGAGTGAGACAGCTATAGAGTGAGACAGCTGCAGAGTGAGACAGCTGCAGAGTGAGACAGTTGCAGAATGAGACAGATATAGAGTGAGACAGATGCAGAGTGAGACAGCTACAGAGTGAGACAGCTATAGAGTGAGACAGATGAAGAGTGAGACAGATGAATAGTTAGACAGATGAAGAGTGAAACAGCTATAGAGTGAGACAGATGTAGAGTGAGACAGATATAGAGTGAGACAGCTACAGAGTGAGACAGCTATAGAGTGAGACAGATGCAGAGTGAGACAGCTACAGAGTGAGACAGATGAAGAGTGAGACAGATGAATAGTTAGACAGATGAAGAGTGAGACAGATACAGACTGAGACAGATGCAGAGTGATACAGCTATAGAGTGAGACAGCTATAGAGTGAGACAGATGCAGAGTGAGACAGATGCAGAGTGAGACAGATATAGAGTGAGACAGCTATAGAGTGAGACAGATGCAGAGTGAGACAGATATAGAGTGAGACAGATGCAGAGTGAGACAGCTACAGAGTGAGACAGATGCAGAGAGACAGATATAGAGTGAGACAGATGCAGAGTGAGACAGCTATAGAGTGAGACATATATAGAGTGAGACAGATGCAGAGAGACAGATATAGAGTGAGACAGATGCAGAGTGAGACAGCTATAGAGTGAGACAGCTACAGAGTGAGACAGATATAGATTGAGACAGATGCAGAGTGAGACAGCTACAGAGTGAGACAGATGCAGAGTGAGACAGCTACAGAGTGAGACAGATATAGAGTGAGACAGATGCAGAGTGAGACAGATATAGAGTGAGACATATTCAGAGTGAGACAGATTCAGAGTGAGACAGTTACAGAGTGAGACAGCTATAGAGTGAGACAGATTCAGAGTGAGACAGATTCAGAGTGAGACAGCTATAGAGTGAGACAGCTATAGAGTGAGACAGCTGCAGAGTGAGACAGCTGCAGAGTGAGACAGATATAGAGTGAGACAGATGCAGAGTGAGACAGATGCAGAGTGAGACAGATATAGAGTGAGACAGATATAGAGTGAGACAGTTACAGAGTGAGACAGCTATAGAGTGAGACAGCTGCAGAGTGAGACAGATAGAGAGCGAGACAGATGCAGAGTGAGACAGCTGCAGAGTGAAACAGCTGCCGAGTGAGACAGTTACAGAGTGAGACAGCTATAGAGTGAGACAGCTGCAGAGTGGGACAGTTACAGAGTGAGACAGCTGCAGAGTGAGACAGCTGCAGAGTGAGACAGATATAGAGTGAGACAGATACAGAGTGAGACAGCTGCAGAGTGAGACAGATAGAGAGTGAGACAGCTATAGAGTGAGACAGCTATAGAGTGAGACAGCTGCAGAGTGAGACAGAGAGTGAGACAGCTACAGAGTGAGACAGCTACAGAGTGAGACAGTTACAGAGTGAGACAGATGTAGAGTGAGACAGATAGAGAGTGAGACAGATAGAGAGTGAGACAGATGTAGAGTGAGACAGATAGAGAGTGAGACAGATGCAGAGTGAGACAGATGCAGAGTGAGACAGCTGCAGAGTGAGACAGATATAGAGTGAGACAGATGCAGAGTGAGACAGATATAGAGTGAGACAGATATAGAGTGAGACAGTTACAGAGTGAGACAGCTATAGAGTGAGACAGCTGCAGAGTGAGACAGATAGAGAGCGAGACAGATGCAGAGTGAGACAGCTGCAGAGTGAAACAGCTGCCGAGTGAGACAGTTACAGAGTGAGACAGCTATAGAGTGAGACAGCTGCAGAGTGGGACAGCTGCAGAGTGAGACAGCTGCAGAGTGAGACAGATATAGAGTGAGACAGATACAGAGTGAGACAGCTGCAGAGTGAGACAGATAGAGAGTGAGACAGCTATAGAGTGAGACAGCTATAGAGTGAGACAGCTGCAGAGTGAGACAGAGAGTGAGACAGCTACAGAGTGAGACAGCTACAGAGTGAGACAGTTACAGAGTGAGACAAATGTAGAGTGAGACAGATAGAGAGTGAGACAGATAGAGAGTGAGACAGATGTAGAGTGAGACAGATAGAGAGTGAGACAGATGCAGAGTGAGACAGCTGTTTGATGGGATTTAAAATGTAGTGAAGTACAATACTTCACACAAAACATACTTAAGTTAAAGTAAAATACAGATTTATAAAACTACTTTAAAAAGTACAAGTACTCAAAAAATACTCAATTCCAGTAACAGCAGTAAATGTAATGAGTTACTTTCCACCTCTGATTGTCAGTAAAGTAGTTCATAAATCAACAGATGATAAACTGCAGCTGTATTGTGTCTCGTTCTCTCCATCAGATGCCTGTGAACTGGAACTGGATCCAAACACAATGAACAGAAACCTCAAACTGTCTGATAACAACAGGAAGGTGACATGTGTGATGGAGGATCAGTCATATCCTGATCATCCAGACAGATTTCACTCCTGGTCTCAGCTGCTGTGTAGAAATGATCTGACTGGTCGCTGTTACTGGGAGGTCAAGTGGAGAGGAAGAGTCTCTATATCAGTGAGTTACAGAAGAATCAACAGGAAAGGAGACAGTGAAGACTGTAGGTTTGGATGGAATGATCAGTCCTGGAGTCTGATCTCCTCTGATGGTGGTTACTCTGTCTATCACAATAAGAGAGAAACACCCATCTCCTCCTCCTCCTCCTCCTCTGTCTCTAACAGAGTAGCAGTGTATGTGGACTGTTCTGCTGGCACTCTGTCCTTCTACAGAGTCTCCTCTGACACACTGATCCACCTCCACACCTTCAACACCACATTCACTGAACCTCTGTGTGCTGGGTTTGGGTTCTACTGGCACAGGTCTGGTTCCTCAGTGTCTCTGGTTCCTCTGTAGGAGGGAGGGGGGGTGTTGGAGTTAGTTTGATTTTATTTTGTCTATGTATTCATTTATTCATGTTTTTCTTCTAATATAAAACTAGTGGAACATATATGTGTACATTATACTGGTCATCTGTACTTTACTGGTTTTCAATAAAGAAAACCAATAAAAAAACATGAATGAGGAAGTGAAGCCTCAGTGAATCCTGTGTCTGTGTTTCCTGTTTCCTCGTGGGGAAAAGATATATATATATATATATATATATATATATATATATATATACAGTATATATATATATATATCTATCTACACACACACACACACTAATATATGATAGAGATGCAGAGACAGATAGAGGCAGTAAAAGTACTACTCAGCTTTTTTTAATAAGTTGAAAAATGTAGAAACAATATATGAATACATCATATATAGATATATAGATCAGTCAGATCTAGTCAGATATAGATATAGTGATAGATGTATGTATATAGACAGAGATATATAGCTAGACAGAGTGACAACCATGAGTGAGTAAAACTG